>NW_006431396.1:132387-139281 GCF_000325575.1 Pteropus alecto | reverse complement strand
TATCTAGACTTCTTATACTCAGTCAATTACAACATGGCTTTAGGATTGAACTATTCCAGGGTTTCTAAGGGACTTGTAGATCCTATTCCTGAGGCCTGTCAGGGATTAGAGGGAGGGTGTCAAAAAAGTATGTCTCTTCTGAAAGGCACTATGCACGGGAAGCCAGGGGGAGGGCTGCTCATTCGGAGGAGTTACTGCAATAGAAGCCAGAAAGAAGGGAAGGGGCTTTCTGACTCAGTCTGAGGAAGTATGTTGTTTGGGGATTTAATATCCACAGAATGATCTGTAACCAAAAGAAACACATTTCCTGAATTCTAGGGCCCTAGAGTATCCAGACCCATTCCTGTCTTATCCATCCCAGATATTAGGAATTTCCAGAGGGGGCCACTTCTATTCCCCTAAGAGTCATACATCTGGCTACTTGTTTATTTGGTAAAAATGCAATCCTGTACCATTTATAAAATGGACCTCTTGTGTCTTCCTTATTTTGAAAGTATAATACACATTCCTAATTCATCATCATTTTTGTCAACAATTTTTAAGTATTTATTTGAAAGTTATTTTTAAATACAAAAACATATTTATTTAACAAAGCACTCCTTTATCCTCTTATCTGAGCCATGTTAATAAATTAAGATCAAGCGTTGATTAAGCTAGGTATTTCTATATGTCACATTATAAGCTAGTTTAAAAAGCCTATTTAGTAAATATATCCTCTTTTTATCTTGAAATGCTTCCTTTGTAAGGGAGAGGTACAGAAACAAGGAATTTGTGGCAATCAAGAGGCCTAAAGGTATAATGATGGGCACTTATAATCCAGACCTTCCTTAGGCAGGGGTTACCTTTCAGGTAATAATTAAGAGGCAATGACCTATGCTCAGGAAAAATTGGGTTGTTAGAAGCCATGTTTCAGGAGTCTATGATTTCCTAGAAAATATAACCCAAAAATCTCCTTGCTAATAGCTATACTGCCAATGGAGTGCTTGTACTTTGCCCAACAAGTTTTAACACAGGAACCTAGAATGAGCTGCATAAAATAGCATGTGGACACAATGAGAAATCAGTCTGCAGTTCTAAAAGAAAGGTCAAATTTAGTTGTGGTATCAGCCATAGGCATTAATAATAGGGGCATTGAAATATATTTCAAGAGACCTTCAAATAAACAGAATGGAGATTGGACTTGAGAAAGAGAATAAAGAGCAATAACTGAATAAAAGGCTAGAACATAATCTAAAGTCCAGAAGTAACATTAAATTTACATCATAAAATAAACATAATAACACACAAGGAAGTATGAAATAGGATGAGCCAGACTTGATGAGTTTCATCCAAAGGATTATAGTTGGCTCCACAATACGCTTTGATAAATTAATTAGGTATTTTGTGTCTGGTTTTGAACCTAGGAACAATTACTCTAAAAGTTTTATGCTCTTAACTGCTACAATCTACTTCTTTTCTGTATAAAAACGGCTATATGAGTAGAGTCATAATATGTCCCAATTTGCCCAGGACAGTCTCAGTTAATCTGAGAATATTTAAGAGTGCCCTCTTATATTCTGAGAAATTATCATGACATGACTTGTATATAATATATAATATATTTAATTGGCTAACGTTTTTTTTTCTTTTTTCTTTTTCAATTACAGTTGACACACAATATTTTATTAGTTTCAGGTGTACACCATAGTTTTAAAGTCTATTTTGTCTGGTATCAGTATTGCTACCCCAGCTCTATTTTCCATTTCCATTGTCACGAACTACCTTTTCCTATCCATTTACTTTCAATCTGTGTATGTCTTTTGATCGGAAGTGAGTCTCTTGAAGGCAATATATGTAAGGGTCTTGATTTTTCTTATCTACCCAGACACTCTCCATGTCTTTTGATTGGATCATTTAATTCATTTACATTGAAAGTAATTGTTGCAGTGCTGGAGAGGTTGTGGGGAAAAAGGAACCCTCATATATTGCTGTTCGGAATGTAAATTGGTACAGCTACTATGGAAAACAGTATGGAGGTTCCTCAAAAAACTAAGAATAGAATTATCATATGACCCAGAAACCCCTCTTCTGGGTGTTTACCCAAAAAACTTGAAAACATTTATTTGCAAATGTATTAGGTAGAGCTGATGTCTCCTGGTCTTAGTAGTGTGACCTTACATAGTAGGTGTTCTGTGAGGCCCAGTAGTACAGTCTCCCTGGTCATCTGAGCTGGGTGTTCCAGGCATATCCCTTGTGTGGGCTATTTATGCCCTCTTGTTATAGTTGAGCCTTGGTTGCTGTTTGCATGTTAATAGGAGGGATTGACCTAGCTAATTGGTTGTTATGACTGGCCATAACTATAGTGGAGGAGCCGTCGTATATACGCTGAACCTACAAACTAGGATTTGCTTTAGCAGAGCTCTGGTGCCTGCCCAGTCTGCTCTTTGGGTGTGTCATTTGTGGAAGTGGTTGGGTAGTTCTCAGGTATGATTTGAAGCTCGCCACTGGGTATATTGTTTTGGGGGCCTCTTGGAAGAGTCTCTGTTTCAGGCCAAATTCAGCTGCTGCCTTTGCCCTGCACAGAGCTACAAAGTGATCTGCAGATGCTTGCCACTTGTTCTGATCTTAGAAGTGCCTGGGAGAGGCTAAGTTTTGAACTAAGGCCGGCTGCCACTAGTGCCAGGTTTGGGATAGCTTAGCAAGAGATATGAGGCATTCCAAGGCCAGATGCTGCTTGTTTGGTGTTTGTGAACCTTTTAGAAATTTTAGGAAAGTCTGCATCATGAGCCAAGACAGGCTGTTTGTATGGAAAAGCCACTGGAAACGGCTTGAGTGAGTCCATAAGTTGGGTGGAGTGGAGTCTCATGGAATCAGCAGAGCAGGGCAAATGGTGTTAGCTAGGTTGATGGAGACAAATATGGCGCCCACTTGCGCGTGCAGGCTAGGTGGTAGGAGGGCTCAACAAAGGAAGAATGGCTTCTACCAGCACTTCTGTCTGGGAGAAAGATGCCCCTCCAGCTCTTGCCCTGAAGCCAAACAATTTAGTTCCTACCTGTAAATCCATGGCACCTTTCAAGCTGCTACCCCAGCACTGGAGCTCAGAGCGAGTGAGTTTATCAGCAAGTAAGTCCAGGTGCGGGCCCTTTAAGAGGAATGTTAATTGGCTAACTTCGATAAAATCATTGCATAAAAAGAGATCTGGATAATTTCAATGGATAATTTAATAGGCCCTTCAGTTTTATTATCCTCAAACACTACCCCAAATTGATGCCCCCTTCAATTTTTTAAATTGTGATCACCCCCTCAAGCCTTTCTTAACCCAGCTTACAGTCCCTGGTCCTTCACAACACTCTTGATCCTTTTTCCCTCTAGCACATTTTCCTAACAAAATCTGAACCTTAGTTAAATATCTGTTTCACATTTTCATCTATAGAGATGAATATGGCTGGAGAAATGCACACAGCCACAAATTTCAAGCAGGCTCTCAGTACCACCAGGCATTTATACTTTATTTCTCCAGTTTATTTTCCAGTTCTTCAGAAAGGCTATTTCACTCTTCTCTTTCAACCCACCTCCAATACCTCCACCTTCTCTATACCTTTACTCCTAGCCTGTGACTTTGCCACATATCATTGAGAAAATAGAAGCATTCTCTCTTGAATTCACTCCAGCCAGTATTTTGAACCAACTCTCCTCTGAATAAAACCTCTTGTTAATGTCATCAATGAGTCTACTTTGCTTAATCCAATAGTCAATTCTCAGTCTTCATCTTACTCAGTTTATCAGCAGCATTTGTCCCAGTTGATCACGCCCTCTGTTTTAATTTAGTAGCTTCCCTCAAAAAGCCTAGAAGAGCCTGAGACAAGGATCTGCATGCAGTTAGTTTATTTGGGGAAGTGATTCAGGAAACAGGAGAAGGGGACTGAGAAGAACATATCAGGAAAGGATATGTTATTAATCTGTTTACTACTGTAGGCAACCATGGATTATTCCCATTGAGGACTGTCTTTGGAGCTGTGTAGGACATGCCTCATAAGTTTTCATCAGACAGAAGAGTTTTATTCCATCAAATTTTCCTCCCCTGACCAAGGGTAATTCTGGAGGGTGTTAAATCACTGGCATTTGCAGGATTTTTTATGATCTAGAATCATTGAGCAGGCTCCTGCAGGTGTCCCACCTGATGGTAGCAGAGAAGCCCCAGGATAGGAAATAATAGTATGAGATACAGCTGAATGAGGTAGCATCAAGCAACACTTGCGTACAGTTGCTGCTGCAATGTCCTGAACAACAAGATGGTCCAGGAACACGTGAAATGAAGCATAAAAGATGTTTGATACACTCTCCTCCTCGAAATACATTCTTTTTTTTAAATTCTCTAATCTCACCACATATTTGACCCCTTTTACCCCATCTACCTCCCCACTCTCCCCTCCCCACTACCCTCTGATAACCAGTAGTCTATTGTGCATGTCCATGAGTCTCAAAACACATTCTTTATTTGGCATCCAACATGCCATACTCTCCCAGTTCTCTTATCTCATTGATCTCTCCTTCTGCAAGTTCTTTAATCATTCTTCCTCATCACCCTGAACTCTAAATATTAGAGGTTTCGGTTTTTAGTCCTCTTCTCTACACTCACTCTCTTGATGATCTCATCTAATCTCCTGAATTTAACCAACCCCTTTCCTGAATTCCAGAATGCTGATTTTAAATCTCTGCTAAAATTTTTAATAATAATATAAAAATTAACATATAATAATATAAAAATTAACATAAAAGAAAAATCTTGATTTCTATATCCTGGGAACCTGCCCTTCCCTCAGTTTTCCCCTACCTCAGTAAATCATGACTCTACTCTTCCAATGACTCAAGCTAACCATTTGGAGGTATCTTTGACTTCTATTTTTTATCATATCAATAAATCAACAAATTTTGTTGGCTCTACCCTAAAAACATCCGGAATTTGACTACTTCTCTAAATTATCACTGTTACCTGGTCTGATCCACCATCATCCCCTCCTTCAGTAGCTCTTTGGTTCTACTCTTGACCGCTCCCCCAAAGTCTAATCCCAACAGAAAAACACAAGTGATCGTTCTAAAAATGAAGGCAAGATCTTGTCATTCTTTTACATAAAATCCTCCAATGAGCTTTCAATTAACTTAGAATCGGATTCATGATATTTCCATCATGGCTATAAGGCCCTACCGTCTCTTCTCCTGATATCTTACATGGTCTACTCACTCAATTCAAGAGTCAACTCAAATGTCACTTCCTCAGGGATGCCTGCCCTGACCACCCTGAAGTAGCATTGCTCACCATTCTATCCTCTTGTTTTGCTTTATTTTTCCCCATAGGACTTCTTACTACCTGATTATATTTTACTGTGAATTAGTAAATAAATGGATATTTATTGGGGTTTAAAATGGAGCAATCTTTATCGAAGTCAACAAATATTGATTGAATGTCTTCTGTGTGCCAAACATTGCTGGGTATGCTGCTCTACTGTGCTCCCTCCCAAAACTCTTTCCTGCCCCCTGTAAACTCTATTTTATTTCTCCACTTCTGGAATTAATTAAAACCCCGAAATTATACTGCTTCCCTTCAGCATTTTCTAGTGGAGGCTGTTCATTCTCTTGTATATGACTTCACTTCATTCCCAATGCAGCCTGGACTCCAGGGAGATGAAGATTTGAGTATTATTCTCATAAAAATTCTTGGTTGAAATTGGAAGTATATGATCTCTTTCCGGTAGAAGGTATAAACTGAGGAAATGTAGAACACTAGGAGACTCTTTCCTTTAAAGTGATGCCTATCAACATTAGAGAAAACAAAATGATTTCTGCTGGCAAGAGTTCCAATCATTAACAAGGGCAAGTTCACTGGGCCTCTTTACTGTAAAAGTACTTCTAGAGGAGTATGTTTGGGAATAACTACAGCATAGGAATAATAGATACCCATTATTGAGTTCCTATTATGTTGCAGGTATACAATTGAATCCTCATGACAACTTTATGATATAGATTTTTATCAGTATTGACAATAGATATGTAAACTGAGGCTTTGCAAAGTTAAGTAATTTGTATAAGGCAATAATATTAACAATTGAAAGAAAAAGGATTTTTTCCAGCTTTATTAAAGTATAATTGATAAATAAAAATTATAAAATTTAAAGTATACAACATAATGTTTTCATATATGCATATATTGTGAAATGACTACCACGATTAAGCTAATAACGTGTCCATTGCCTCACATAGTTATCATTTTTGTGTATGTGTTGAAAGCACTTGAGATTCACTTTTAGCAATTTCAAGTACATAATACAGCATGAAGGTAATTATACTGTTGTACATTACATTTTCAGAACTTATTCATACCACATAACTAAAACTTTATACCCTTTGAACAACATACCCACATTTCTCCCACCTACCAGCCCCTAGCAATCAACAATTCCATTCCCTGCTTATATGAAATTGACGTTTTTTGATTTCACATATAAGTGAGATCAGACAGTATTTGTCTTTCTGTGTCTGGCTTATTTCACTTAGCATTCATCAATGTTGTTGCAAATGGCAGGATTTCCTTTTTTAAAGGCAACTTTATGTGCATGTGTTTGTGTGTGTGTGCATATATGAATTTTCTTTCTCCATTAATCTTTCAATAGACACATTGTTTCCATATCTTGGCTATTATAAATAATGCTGCAATGAACATGGGAGTGAGGATATCCCTTCAATATACTGATTTCATTTCCTTTGGATATGTACCCAGAAGTGTGATTGCTGAATCATATGGTAGTTCTATTTTTAAATTTTTTGAGGAAATATACTGTTTTCCACAGTGGCTGCACCAATTTACATTCCCACCAGCAGCTTCAAGGGTTCCCTTTTCTCCATACCCTCACCAATACT
>NW_006431396.1:127336-131791 GCF_000325575.1 Pteropus alecto | reverse complement strand
CTTGTCATTAAGGTTGCTCTTGTTTTCAACAATGATACCAGTCCTGGCATTTTGCACGCTCAATTCTAAATCAGGACCACTTTCTCCAGCAGTTAAGCTGCTGCTCCTTATGACCTGCCACATTTCTGGAGATAAACCATGGCAGGGAGCTGGAGGTGGATGTGGTAGAACCCCAGGCTAAAATGCCACAGACTCCCAACATTCTTCTGAGGTTTATCAGTTTGTCTTGAATAGATTCTTCTCAATTTGTTTTATGCCCTTGGCTAATTTACAGAGTTCTGTAATGGTAGGTTTTGAAAGTTTTGTCCAGTTTTATTGTTGTTTTCTTGTGTAAGGATTTGCCAAGGTCTTCATTCAGAATTTACTGAAGTCCTGCCCTTGATCATTAATTTTTACCTTTCTTCTTTTTGAATATAATCATTGGAAGCTATAAATTTTCATGTATTTCTGTAGCTGTAGACATATAGATTTAGATATATTGTACTTTGATTATCAATCAGTTCTAAATATTTTCTAATTTTTTCTTTGATTTATGGGTCATTTATAAGTGTGTTGATTCATATCTAACTAAGCATTTTCTAGATATTTTTAAATTATAGTTTTGTAATGTAATGTTGTTCTGTCAGAGAACAATCTCTATATGTTTTCAATCTCTTTTAATTTATTGAAACATATTATGGTCGACCATATGGTTCTTTGTGGTGAATTTTTCACACGTAGTTGAAAATAATGTGTATTTTCCTGTTTTGAGATGGGGTGTTCTATAAAAGTTAATTGGAGCAAACTGGTGATTTGTGTTATTCAGGTCTGCTGTATTTTTAATGATTTTCTGTCTACTTGTTCTATCAATTATTAAAAGAAGTATGTTGGTGTTTCCAACTCTAATTGTAATTCATCTATTTCTCCTTTCATTTAAGTCAGATTTTGCTTTATGTACATTCAATCTCTATTTTTAGCTGTATGCACATTTAGGATCATTATGTCTTCTTGGAGAATTTACTCCTTTATCATTATATAACATCCCTTTTAGCACTGATGATATACCTTGTTAGGAAGCCAACTTCATCTGATATTAGTATAACTACTCAATCTTCCTTTTGGATAGCATTTGCATAGTGTATCTTTCTCCATACTTTTAGTTTTAACCTATGTCTTTATACTTAAGGTTGTTTTGGTGTATACATACATAGTTTCTTAAATAGGCATTTTAATAGTTTTTCATTCTAGCTGAGAATTTCTTTTCATTGTAATTTTTAGACCATTTACATTTAACATAGTAATTAATGTGGTTGATGTAATTCTACTTTCTTGCTGTTTTGTTTTCAATTTTTTCCATCAATTATTTGTTTCTTTCTCTCTCTTTTTTTTTTTTTACCATCTTTTGTGTGGAGGATTATTGTTTTAGTATTGCAATTTGTCTCCTTTTTGGCTTATTAGCTTTATCTCTTAATTTATTATTATTTTTTACCATTTGTCCTCAGGTTGACAATATGCATCTTTGACTTATCAAACTCTGCCTTCAAATACAAGAGAATGAACAGGTTCATTTTCCATCTCTCATCCTTTGTGTTATTGTTTTCATAGGTTACAATTCTAAAAGACATTGTTATTATTTCAAATAGTAAATTATATTTTAAAACTTATTTTTAATAAACACAAATGATATTTACACTTTTCGATGTACAATTCTTTGAGTTTTGACAAATGTATAAAATCATATAACCATCACTCAAATAACTCAAATAGCTCTCAGCTCTATGTGAGCTCTAGGTAGTTGTTACTGGATTTGCCTAATGGAGTTTCATTCTATACATGTGTGGATTAATATTGAGCCAAAGACTCAAGAAGACCCCTATGCATATTTCTGGAAATCTTTTTTTCTGACTAGTTCTCCCCTCTTCAGTTCTCCAACCCTCAAATTCTAGCATTTCAAGCATCCTCTAACTCAATTCTCTGCCTTCTCAGCCCCATGGTCCAGAAGGTGTTTCTAAGCACAAAACAGTCATAGGGTCCACCTCATTTGTTTTACTTCTCTGAGGGATCACAATTCTTTGCTCCAGTTTCCCAGTGTCTGAAAACTGCCATTATCTATGTTTTTAATTGTTTATGGTGGGAAATTAATTTAAAATATTACGTTTAGAGTGTGGACCTCAGACATTTTCTTTATTCTATATTCACACCCTAGGTGATCTTATCCAGTCCCATTGATTTAAATAATATTTATATCTTGACATCTACAAAATGTATTTCCCCAGCCTCGACCTCTCTCCTCAACTCCAGTTGAATAAAGTCCACTGCCATATTCATTTGAATGTTTAATGGATGTCTGAAGCTTCACATATTTATTACTAGTTAGTCTTCATTCCTCCTTCCCTTCCCTCCAAGCATTCTCATACTCCACTATTCTCCATTTAGATAAGTGACAACTCCATTCTTCTAGTTGTTCAGTCTATCCTTGATTCTTTTCTTTCTCTAACACCTCACATTTAATCCATCAAGAAGTTCTTTTGGCAATACCACTCAGATTATATATAGAATCCAACCGCCTTCTACCACTGCTACTAAGCCGACGAAGCTCACATTATCTCTTATGATATTACCATAATAGCCTCTTAACAGGTCTTCTTGCTTCTATCATTGTACTCCCTACATTCTATCTCCTCAGAGAGGCCAGTGATTTTGTTAAACTATAAGTCAGATAACGTCATATCTCTTCTCAAAAATTTCCATGGCTTCCCAAATCATTCTCTTTCCTGTTCATTCCATCTTAGCAGGGCCAGAACTAGACTGAGGCAGAAGAATCATCTAGGGCACAAAATTTAAGGAGGAACTCACTCTCAGGGTTGTGTGAGTACCTAACCCTTGTCCTGGCCCTGTACTCTAACCACATTAACCTCCTTAATATTCTTCGTAATTACTAAGAATACTTTGACATTGGGTCATTTGCATTTGATGTACCCACGGCTTTGAATACTTCCCCCACCCCCAGTACTTGCAAGTTTTGCTTACACTCTTCATTCAGGTTTCTATGAAAAGGTCACCTTATCAATGAGTTTTTCCTTTATACTGTTATTCTGTCATTCCGTCTCTTAACCCTGCTCTAGTTTTCTTCTTAGCACTCACCACTAATATGTTATATATTTGTTTATTACCTATATCTACTATAAGAATGCAAGCTCAATGAGAGAAGAACTTTTATTTATTTGATACTGTGTCCCCATTAATTAGAATAGTGCCTGGCCCATAGCAAGCATTCCATAAATTATTTGTTGAATGAATATGTACGGCCCTCTATTTTGTACTTATTTTCATTCTTTCTTGCAAATATCATATACCTAGATTATTTTTAAACCAATTTTATGGCTTCTGTCTTTTAAAGAGACAATTGAGGTTGTCCATATTTTGTATAATGTTTGATACACTTGATTTAATTTTTACATATTATTTAATACATGTTATTTAATAAACATATTATCTACTTTACATTGTTGTTCCCTATTTTCTTTTCCTCAAGTTTTATTATTTGATCACGCAATTGATTCAGTTTTTCCTTTTGTTAATTTGTGAATGCTAATGTTTTACCATTTTTTCCTTAATGGTTACCTCAACTTTCAGACATGTATGCCTCCAGTGTTATTTGAAAACATGATTTTTCCTCATTAGGATTCACTGGTCTTCCAATATTTTTTATTTAGAATATTGTCTTATTTATTTAGAATGCTTTAACTTTTCTCCCTCTTCTAAATTCATGCCTTCTTAGATAAGACCTTTAGAATGTTTTTACTTCTCTGTTCCTATTCCTTTGCTATCCATAACTCTCATTTTTCATAGATGATGTAGTTCTTTTAGTACTAGACATTAGAGTTTCCCTATAAATATGGGTCTTCAGTTTCAAGAGTCATTATTTAACAATTATGTTACCATTCCCAGAAAGTCTATTATTACCCACTTACATTTAACTACTGTATTTCACATGCAGACTTGTTTTCTTTTTTTCAGCTCAGGGATTGTTCTTCTATTGTTCGATTAATTTGGTTATTTTCCATATGCTTTATTTTCTCCTTCTAGAGCTGGAATTATTCACATATTTGGCCTTCTTCATTTATATATCAGTGGAAAGCCATACCATAGAGCTCTTAGACATTAGTCCCTAGGCATTTGAGCACCTCACAGTGAAAAGTGCAGCACCAATTCTTTTCATTATAATTATCGCAGTATCAAAAGCACCCAGGCTACAGGTGCCATGTGACCCAGGTGAGGCAACTAGTTTAAAGCTGTTAGTGGAGAGAAAGTGAGCCTTGTTCAGATAGCCATCTCTTTAGGGTGGGGCTGTCAAGCATTTAAATGGCAGTTCATTTGAGGGAGCAATGTTTTCTTTCTTCTAAAAGTGTGGAGGGGCAACATATTTTTCTTCTCTTTTCCTATTTCTTCCTCATGTTTGTTTGGAATCATAAG
>NW_006431396.1:121811-127133 GCF_000325575.1 Pteropus alecto | reverse complement strand
AATAAAGTGTGGTTTGAGGTTCTTTAGAAGAGGCTTAGCTAGTTTATATCTCTTCCTTTGTTCATTTATCCATTCATTTATTCAAAAATATTTAGAACTTACTTCATGCCAAGCACTATTGTAATTGACTAAGACAGATATGGTCCTTATCTTCATCACTTTTACATTCTATTTTGAAGAAAGAATCTATAGGTAATTTCATATAGCTATAAACGACATAAGAAGACTGTGGAATGTTTATGGTGAGTACTGGGATAAGAATGTGAGTCAATAACATCTTGGAGAGGAGACTGAGAGTGTGAGAAGGAAGCCTGGGGGAAAATCGAGGGAAAATTCTCGATCATAGAAACCCTTGTCTACCACTACACAAAGGTAGGAAAAACAAACAGGGCATACTATTTTGCAGAAATTCATGTCAAATTTCAAGAACAATTTGAGGCTTAGATAAATCTAATCGAGAATAAATTATACTCTTGACTAGGTAGAGTAAACTCTCATACCAATATTTGACAAATCTCAGAAGAAAGAACCCAGGCACTCCAACTAAGGCAGTGCACAAATCTCAACTGAGCTTTCCACTTGCTTTCCACCTGCCCCCAAACTTAGAAATAAAAAAGCCATGGGCCTCAGAACTATTGAATTAGAATCTTGGGATGAGGCCCAGGAATTTGTATTTCAACAGGCACTCCAGGTGACTCTTACTATGTAAGTTAAAGTTTGAGAATCACTAATCTAGAATATAACACATAAATGGAAAGAACTTTAAGTTGCCAACATTATATTAGTACAAAATAAGGTCTAGAATAGGTAGAATTGTCCATGGTAAGACATAAGCAAGATAAAACAGAAATAGCACAACAAATATTCAAACACAGTGTAGAGGAAAAGTAATCAAAAGAAGAACTAAATCTGAAAGAAAATATGTGACAAACACTGAATGTCATTTCCTCATCTTCCATGAATAATAAAAATCCTATTTTTCACTCAGACATATAGTTGTACAATTAGAAAACTACATTTCTCAGCCTTTGCTGAAGCTATAAAATTGGCCATAAAATTAAGTTCTGGCCAATGGGATATGTGGAAAAATGATATGCTTCACTTTCAGATCCTCCTCTTGAAAGGAACGAGTGTACTCCCCTTACCATTTCTCCTTTCTCACTGCCTATTGACATGATAGTGGTAACTGGAGATGCCAGTTTAGATACAGACATAAAGCTACACAATATGTCCTACCAGGCCCACATTACCCTACCTCTGAACTGTAATGTGAAATAGAGTAAATTTCTATCTTGTTTAAGCTACTGTATTTTGGGGTCTCTTTGTTACAGCAGTTTAGCATATACCCTAATGAATACACCATGTGAATTCAATAAAACAAGGACTCAAAGACAAATTATAAAACAAGAGGATGGGATGAAAAGGCAGAGTGCAGAATTCAGGAATTAAATCAAAGAGCAAAACATATTCCTGCAGAATTAATAACTAGGAAACTGAAAATAATATTTTAAAATGGTTTAAAATATAATTAATATAAAGACCTGAGATATATTCACTCAACAATTGTTTTGCGGACACTTTCTTCTAGACACTGTTCTAGGTTACAGATATTGGAGGAAAGTTTCTAGTTTGTACTTCAGACAAAGGAAACAGTATGAGTGGAAACCTTGAGGCAGCAAAAAAGTTGGTGTTTTTATTCACTATAGGAATGAAGTTGGTATAACTAAAGCTGTGTAAGCAAGAAAGAAATATATGAGATTAAGATGGAAAATTTGGGAGGTACCAGATTATGTAGGGCCTCTACGGACAATGACAAGAATTTCTATTTTATTTTAAGATAATTGGGAAGCCGCTGGGATATTTTAGGTGAGGGAGGAGCATGATCTAATTTTGTGTTTTTAAAGATCATTCTAGCTGTTATATGAGGAAAAGATTACAAGGGGACAAAAGTGGAAGCAGGGAAACCTATTGCTCACTTTCCTTCCGCTAACAACTCCAAAGTGAACAATGATTCTAAACTAGGAGCTAGAGCTACATGGATTTCAGAGATACTTTCACAGTGCAATCAACAATACTTAGTGAAAGTGTATGTAGGAGGTAAAGGAGAAAGAAGTCAGAGATAATTCTCAGGTATATGACCTAAGCAGCTTGATAAATGTCATTTACCAAAATGGGGAAGACTGGAAGAGGAACAATTTAGGAAGGGAAAGGATACCAATAGTTCAGTTTTGCATGTATAAGTTTGAAGTGCTTATGAGGAATTATCTAAGTGATGTCTCAAAAAAACTGTGTATGTAAGATATGAAGCTCAAAGGAAAGGTCTGATCTGAAGATATAAAACTGGGAGTCCTCAGCATATAGTTGGTAATTGCAGGCAAAGAACCAAATGAGATCATCTGGGGTTAAAATATAGTATGAGAAAATGAGAGAGTTCAAGCCCAATCTCCAAGGAGCTTTCAACATTTAGAGTGGGGTGCGGGGTGGGGGAGGGGCGGATTTCCAAATAATATTGAAAGGGGGAATCCAGAAAGGTAGGAAAGTAAGCCAGAAGAGTGTGATGCATGGAAGGCGGAAGAAGAGAGTGTGTTTCACTGAGTAAATGCTGCATGCAGAGGTCAAATGAGATGAGGATTGGACAGTGATCACTGAATTTAGCTATAAAGAAGTCTTTAGTGGGAGCTGCCTTAGCTTGCAGATGGTTAAAGTGGTATATAAGTGGTTTTAATGGTAAGATGGCTGGGAGCTTGCAACCCTTAGGAGAAATCCTAGCTCTTTATTTCTTTCCTGTCCTCTTTCATACATGATATCTTGGCCTAGGGAAAGCATCTAGGTCAGCTTAGATCTAGGTACTTAAAAATATTCTTCTTTAACCCATTTATCTGGCACTGGAAGATGTGGCCTTTAATGTTACTAGAAGGTAATATAGGAAGTTTACGTTTGAGCTTAGAAGGAAGCCACTTAAGAGCCTTTAGATGTAAACAAACAAACAAACAAACAAACAAACAAATATTTTCTATGTGACTCAGACAAACCTACTAGTTTCTTTTAAGATTAGGGTCCAAGTTCTTAGTTAACAATAAGTATTTTTTGTTTGTTTTGTCTTCTTTGTAGCTTTATCTACCTCAGGGACTTCATAGAAAAGAAGATAGTTGAGATAAGTCAAGATTCATATATATATTCCTGGGACTTCCTATCAAAATATCATCTTAACAATTCCCTATTTCAGCTTCTTACACGACCAAGCTACCAATTTAAATTACTCATTACTTGACAACTCCTGTCTTGCTCCAAACCTATACTTGTACTCATATTAAAAACCTTCTTAATAGTCATATATTCTCCTCTATAGTAATAGTGTGATAACCTTAAACTTCAATCCTGTGCTTGTCACCTTCCTCCCTTCACCCTATCTGCTGCCAAACTCCTCCCGCCCAAATTGACCGTATACCAATTTTTATAGCTTAACACTTTCCAGATGTCGGACTTTGTATAACTATCTGGCTGAACTTTCCTGTATCATGTACATTGAATCTGCTATTTAGTACTTAATCTTATGTTAATGAATGTATCTAGGCTTCTGTTACCAATCCTTCCCCATGTGGTCTGTGAGGATTGACCAATTTATTACATTTTAGCCTCATTTCTCATAGCCATAGAAATAAAATTATAACCCATTGTGGTTCCAGTTGACTTTCTAAAGAATAAGATGATTTCATTTTGAGAGGTGCATATTTTTCTCTTTTAAATATATTTGTCCCTAGCATTTCTTCAGGTCAATATTAGCATCTCTACTGTTTGCTTTTTGTGATAAGATTTCATTCACTTTACTATAGAGGCTACATAGATTTGGGGACAAGAACTTTTCCCGTCTACAAAATAACCTAATAGAATTATAAAAATTTTAAAGATATTATTTATATACAATAAAAGTTATCGATTTTAAATGTATGGTCAGATTAATTTTGGTAATTGTATACAACTGTGTAATCACCATACACATAGCCATGTTTGGGAACCACTGGTACCTCTATGTACATTTCTTAACAATTTTTCTCAGGTGCTTTTTATACACACTACAATTTGAGCACCACCGACATTTTTATTATTGTCTCCTGGCCCAGGGTTACTTTGCATCTGATCTTCTTTCTCTCTTTCTCTCTCATAGGCTGTTGATGTGTTGTGGGGGAATTGGTTTCCCAGCACCCACAGATAGTCAACTTTTATTTTTCTGCTGATGTTATCATAAGCAGAACCACACATTCAGGTGGTATGTACTCAGAATGGAAATTATCATTCTGTTTCACTTGGCATAATATTAATGAGGTTTAGTGCTTCCACAAACTCATGTCCTGAAGTTCAATGCCAAACAGAAATGCTTTTTTTGTCTAAACCACTGTTTGTAACTCAATAGCTATAGGTTTCACTGTGACCTAATACTCCACATGGCAAAGATACACCTATAATAGATAACTAAAGGTACTGAGCAGAATTATTACTTCTTATTTTAGAAGAAAGCAAGGACTTTTGAATTAGATTTTCAAAACTATGCCCCGGGTTTCTGCACTAATATATGATACAGAGCAAAACGACAATGTGGGTCAGCAATTTTCTGAGATGCGCAAAGGCTGTTTAGCATCATCACAGTCTCCTCCCAGTATAGAGTGAGTTGGAATAGTGAGTAGTGAGTTAGAATCATTTTCCATAATAAAAATTATTCTGGAAATGAGGAATACTTATATATTAGAGCCATGGGATCTAATCCTGACTTTGCTACTAACTCACTGTTCTGTGTCTCGCTCTCCTTATTTTACAATAAGGACAATAAATTAAACAGTCTCTGAGGGCCTTTCAAACTCTGAAATTCTATGAACCTGTAATTCTCATCACTTTTCTCCTCCCAAACTGTGTGGAGGAGAAGAGAGCTGGATTGCTTTTACTCTTTCAGCTTAACAATTAGCTCTTGAGTTGATTAATGCTCTGTTGGCAACTACTGTATCTTAGTGAAGATGATTTAGTATTTTAGCAGTTGCTGGATGCTTATAAATGTGCCAGCTTGGTATATTGAAATTATTAAGGTTTCTAAAGGTACTTCAAACTGGCCTTAATTAATTAAAGGCTGGATAGATGCAGTCCAAGGTTAACCACTTAATAAATTGGCAACCAAATAAAAAATGGAATCAAACATTTTGAGCAGCTTACTGGAAGGGATCTGGGCTATCCACCAAGAGATTCTGTAGCAATGCTGGCAGCAGGGTGGGTCATTTTCAAGCTCCTGACTCATTGTCACTATACCTTTTCACCCAAGACTAAATCCAACCCCCC
>NW_006431396.1:92725-121792 GCF_000325575.1 Pteropus alecto | reverse complement strand
AAAACTGCATGGTATTGCTTCATCTGTAGCAAAATGGTTATGTTAGTGTCCACAAACTAAAAGAAAATCCCCAAACAAAATTTGAATAGTCGAAGCAAGAACCAACTCCAATTTACTGTGTATTTGAACATAAGAATATCATAAAGGAGGACAATAGTGATAGTTCTTAGGTATGTAAAAAGTCCTTTGCTATTTCTCTGAACTGGTATTTATGTTGGAGACTAGAATAAAAGTAAAGACAAGCTGCTTAAAAAAAAGGTGTCATAAAGTAAGATGATTTGATCCTAGAAGACTAGAGAGTGATGAGTTATTGAAGATCTGAAATCAAGAAGAATTAAGGGTTGACCATGTACCTAGTGAGTAGATTAATTTAGGAAAATTTCTGTTTTCTGAGAAACTAAAAGAATAATTATTATCACCCAAGGTGTCAGAGAGCTGTATTTGTAAAAACCTGAGAATTTTGTTGTCAAGTTATAAAACCAAAAAATACATTAAGCAGTTACTTTGTTCTCAACTCTGTGCTGTGGAGAACACAAGAAAGAAATGAGATTCCTGTCTGAGAGTACTTACAAAGAGAGAATGATACAATGGAAAGAGTTATAGACAGAGAACCAGAGATTTGGAGTCCACCAGCTTACTCTCTGACTTTGGTCAAGGGAGTTCTCTCTGAGATTCAGATTCCCAGACTACTGAAATAGGATTCAATGAGATAATATGTGAGAGCCTTTCAGAAATTATGAAGAGCTAGTAATATGCAGTCAATGACAATACAGTCACTAATGACTGAAGGTAAAAATGATGTAGTAAAAAAGTATACTTTGATAGTCTGAAAAACCTGATTTCTAATCTATTTTCACTTACTAGCTATGTAGATTTGGAGAAGTTACTTAACCTCTATGAGCCTCAGTTCTCCATTGTAAAATTAGGATAATGACAACAATAAATGCTTACCTCATAATATTATTCCTTGTCACATAGTAGGTATTTGGTAATGGTAGCCTTTAAAACGCACACACAAAATGAGTAAAGTAGGAAACTGTATGGTATAAGCTGTAAAAGTAAATGAATGGGACCAAAATTCCACGTCAAAATATACTGTGAACAAAGTTGCCATGAGAGTAGAAATAACTGGGAGTACGCCTTTTATGTGGTGACAATAGGCCTTTAAAAGGATATTATTGTATATTTTAAGAAATTGTGTCAGATTAAGGCAGCAGCATTAGAGGCACATATGAGAGTTGTTGAGGAAGTAAAATCTATGAGTTGATGACTCACCGCCAAGTGAAAACATGGCAGTGAGGGAGGGTGACTCATGTTGTTGGCTTAAATGATTCTATAGATAAAAGTACCTTTTATTCACTCACCAGAAATTTATTGATGGCCACTATGTACCAGGTTCTGAAAACTGGGTGATGAGCTAAACAGGCACAGTTATTGTCCGCATGTATGTTACAATCTGCCAGAGGAAACAGAATGTAAACAAAATAAATGAAAAATGTAGTCCTAAACTATGATAAGTATTAAGAAAGAAAAATACAGAGGGTTATGTCAAATTATGCCAGAGAGACATGATTGTGAATTCAAGGAGATGACAAGGTTTTGAGTGAAAAACAAAATGATGACTTCATTTATTGAACATGTTAGGTTTTGAAGGATCAGTGGGAAACACAATTGAAGATATCCAGAAGGAATGTGAATATAGAGATTTGGAGCTCAGAGTAAGATCTATGTAGCAGGCATTAAAATAAATTTTATTCAGATGATTATTGGAGTTACAGAATTACATGAAGTCACCTAAAAACAACCTATAGAACAGGGGGCCCCAGAGAGGTTGGGGATGTATTGGATATACAGTGTTTTTGCTTTTAATTGGATTTGAATGTCTTTGGTTGGGGTACACACTCTATAATTCAAACACAGCCCTCATCATTCCCTATTTTCTTATACATGAACAATTTCAACTTCAACTTTATAAATTGTTTTTACCTGTTTGGCCTCTGAAAACATTTGCATTTTCAATTTCTGATGTAGCAAGAAAAGCAGTGGGCTTCCTCACATTTAACATTTAAAACAAATTTTAACCTAACAAAATATTTTAAATGTTATTTTAAAATTATCATATAGGAAAAGGACATTTTTCTATTTTAATGTACAGTTCTATGAATTTTAACATATGTATAGACACATGTAATCACCACCACAATCTGGACACAGAACAGTTTCAACACCCCCAAAAACTCCCTCATTCTACCACTTTGTAGTCATCCCCTCCTCTACCCATAAACCCTGACAATCTATTCTCAGTCCTGATAGTCTTGCCTTTTCTGAATGTAATATAAATGAAATAATGCAACATGTAGCCCTTTGAGACTGGCTTCTTTCATTCAGCATCATGCCTTTGAGAAGCATCCAAGTTGTGTATATCAATAGTTTGTTATTTTATTCTGAGTAGTATTCTATTGTATGTCTGTATTACAGTTTGTTCATGCATTCATGCATTGAAGCACATTTGAATTCTTTCCAGTTTGGGGCAATTCTTAATAGAACTGATATAAACATTGGTGTTCAGACATAAGTTTTTGTTTTTCTGGGGTAGAAACTCAGAAATGAGATTGATGGGTCATATGATAAGTCTATGTTTAACTTTACAGGAACTGCCGAAGCATTTTCCAGAGCAGTTGTAACATTTTTCATTCCTTCTAGTAATGTATAAGAGTCCCATTTGCCCACATCCTTGTCAGCACTTGGTAATGTCAATATTTTTTAAAATTTATTTCTTTCTATAAAAGTAAAAGATGCATGTGTTTTTTAAAAAAAAGAAATATACCAGAAAGATTAAAAATGTAAATTAAAATTCCCCCTATCCATGAGAAAACTGTTAATGGTTTCAAGTGTATCCTTTCAGAAATATTTAACTTATTCATGGGTATGTATGGACATTTACAGCTATCCTTTTTCTACTTTTTTAAATTTATGGTATTGTAAGAGAATATGGTTCCGTACATAAATGTACGTTGTACATTTACATCTACAATCCATTTTGAGTTAATTTTTGTATAAGTGCAGGGTTAAGGTTGAGGGTTTTTTTCTTGTTTGTTTTATTTTGTTTGCATATTGATGTCCAATTGTTGCAACACCATTTGTTGAAAAAACTATCTTTACCCCATTGAATTGCTTTTGCACTTTGGCCAAAAATCAATTGGCCATATTTATGTGGGTATATTTCTGGGCTCTTTATTTTTCTCCATTGATCTATATTTCTATCTCTTTGCCAATGTCATGCTCTTTTGATTATTGCACCTTTACAGTAATTCTTAAAATAAGGTAGTATGATTGCTCCAACTTTATTATTCTTTTTACTAATTATTTTAGCTACTCTAGTTCATTTGTTTCCCTTATAAAATTTAGAATCAGCTTGTGTATATCTTTAGAAGACTTTTCCTGGAGTTTTTATAAGAAATGCATTAAATTTATGTAGATAAATTTGAGTAGAATTGATATCTTTACTATGTTGAACCTTCCAATTCATTAACATGGTATGTCTCTCCATTTATTCAGGTCTTCTTTGATTTCTTTCATGAGCATTTTAGAATTTTGAGCACATAACTCCTACACATTTTGTTATATTTACATTTAATTAATTCACTTTTGGGTGGTTATCATAAATGATATTATTTTTAAATTTTGATTTCCAATTGTACATTGATAATTTATAGAAATATGATTAATTTTGTGCATTGACTTTATAGCCTTTGATCTTGCTAAACTCACTTATTAGTTCTATGTGTTTTTTGTAGATTATGTTTATATATCAGTGAGTTCAATTTCCTAACACTTTGTGTTGATTTTTGCCTTTATGTTCCTAAGGGATATCAGTGTGTTGTTTCTTGTAATTTCTTATAATGTATTTTTCTAGTTTTGGTATCAGAGTACTTTCTCCCTAAGATCATGAATTGGGCAACATTGCCAACTCTCACAATTCCTATGTAACATAGTATTAGAAAAGCTAGTCAGCGCATAAGGGGAGAAAAGTAGTAATAAGGATACTAATTACAAAGGTAGAAGTAAAACACTTTATTCACAAATGATTAGGTCTTAAAGAATCTACATAAAATTATATTTGAACTAATAAGATCACAAGACATGTCAATATACAAAAATTAATTGTATTTCTAGTAATTAATTGTATTGTACTAAGCAACAAACAATTGGACATTGAAATTTTAAAATGCCATTTACAGAAGTATATAAAATGTTAAACGTGAATGAATAAATTAAATAAAATATGTGCAAGATCTGTACACCTAAATGTACAAACTATTGTTGAGATAAATAGAAGATATAAATAAATGGAGAGATATAACATGGTCATGTATTGGAACACTCAATATTTTCAAAATATTGTTAGTTTTCTATTGTGGAAGAAATGACCACACATTTAGGGACTTAAAACAACATAAATTTATTATCTCATAACTTATGTGAATCAGGAGTCAAGGCACGAGTTAGTTGAATCCTCTGTTCAGGTTCTCACCAGGTTGGCTGAAGTCAAAATATTGGCTAGGGCTGTGATCTTATCTGAGGTTTAGATTCCTCTTCTAAGTTCACTGGTTATTGGAGAATTCAGTTCCTTGCAGCTGTGGAACTAAGGATCAGAGAAAGAGTCAATGATCAGTCCTCTGAAACACTAGAGCAAATGGATAAGTTGGAGCTTTTCACGGTAATCTGAGAATCCAATGACATCCTGACACTAAAGTAGGACTATAAAGTGGAAGCTCATATAAAGTTCTATCGGAATCTTTTGCCTTTGTGTAAGCTATCACCTCTTTAGGACCTAGCATCTGACAATGTATTTGGGTCTGCTGTTGGTCAGCAGTGTCAGCAGTAGGAAAGAAGAGGCAGATACTGAGCAGAGGAAAGCAGTGACAAACTAGAATCTATCAGGCACCTCTGCATCTATCACTATATCTGCAGCTGATTTGTATTTTTCAAAGATGGCTGCAACAATATCTTCCATTTCATATGCTCTTCTGCAATGTGACCTTACCATTCCCCCATCAAGAGGCGCGGTCTATTTCATTGAATCTGGGCACTACCTGTGACTACTTTCACTAACAGAATATAGTGCAAATGAAACTATGCCAGTTCAGGGCACAACACTTATCTGGCATAAAAGCATCTGATTTCTGCCTCTTGGAACACTCACTATTGGTACACACTGTTGTGGAATCCAGCTTCCATGCTGTTGAAACCCAAGCCATATAGTGAGGATATATGTAAGTGCTCTAGTCCACAGCCCCAGCTGAGCTCCCAGCCAACAGCCAACCATGTGCATTATACCATCTTGGGTGTCCGGTCCAGTTGATTTTTTAGATAAATTCAGCTCTGGATACCATCTGACTGAAGCTGGGAGACCTCAAATGAGAACCACTCAGCTGAACCCAGTCAACCCACAAAACCGTAAAGAGAATAACACATTTTTTTCAGCCACTAATTCTTGTGATGACCTGTTATATAACAGTGGATAATCAGAACAGAACCTGATCTTGAAGACCATCCAAGGATTATAGCCATTGCTTCACTTTCACCTCCCAAATCCCACACAGGTTCCTCTAACATGGAACTGTTCAAATAAAGGAATTCTGGGAAATATAGTTTCCGGCTCCACAAAGTTGACAGTAGAGCATTGGTATATTTAGCTTAGCTGTGTAACTTTGGCTATTGGAATGATTTCGATTTGACATGATATGAGTGGAAGCATTAAATGTGCTCATGTGTTGGCTTGTTCTTGCACTTTTGCCATCTGCCGTGAGAAGAAACTGCCCTGGATAAGTTCTGGTGTGGTCCCATAATGCATGGGTACAAGACTAATCAGAGAGATCACTTCATAAATCATATAAATGTCTACTATGCTGTACTCCTGAAACTAATATAAAATAATATTGAACGTCAATTCTAATTGGAAAAAAAAGAATATAGAGGAGTCTTAGCTTATAAATGCAAGAAAAATGGTAGGATATCATCATCTTGAAACCTATAATGAAATGACAGTTAGAGGCAAATATCATCAATAATTACCAAAATTTTTAGGTGAAAAGTATTGAATGCATTTATAATGGATATATCAAGTTAACAACACATGAACAAACTAATCACTGTTAACATCACGAAAAAGAAAGACAACCAGATATTATGTGTCTCCTGATGTGATGCAATAGGAAGTACAAAAAAATCCACCATTTATAATTTATTATTGCTAAAATTTTAATATAAATCTGATAAACCTCTATACCTACCTACAGAAAATACAGGGGTCAGAGGAACTGATGAGTGGGGGTAATGAGTTAGGGAAGCTTGCAAGAGGTTAAATAATACCATGAGGAAGGAGCATTTAGCAAAATCCAGAATGTGGGAAATTTTACAGGACAAAACTGATACCTTCTACAAATACACTGAAAGGAAGAAGAGAAATAGAATCTATAGATTAAAAGAGATTAGAGAGACATATCGATCAACTCCAACATATATGCATCGCTTGGATCCTGATTCAAACAAATCGATCATAAAAAATGTAGGAGACAACCAGGGATATCTGGACACTGAATGGATATATGATGATATTAACGAATACTTGTTATCTTTGGATGCAATAATAGCTTTAGATGCAACTAAGGAATAGTTGTTATCTTTAGATGTGGTATTATAATTATGTTTTAAAATTAGTCCTTATCTTTTAGACACATACTGAAATATTTATGGATGGAATGATTCATCTTGGTCTTGTATCAAAATGGAGGGCAGTGGGTTGGGAGTATAGATGAAAAAAGATTGGCTAAGAGCCTAGGTTTCTTCATTTCTAAAATAGATATAACAATAGTATCTACCTCAAAGGTTGTGTTAAAATAATATATGCAAGTGTTCAATCAATTTCAGCCACTTTTATTATTATTGTTATTATTTCCACTTCTTAACAATAGGCTTCTAGTTTGGAATATTAAGGGTGTCTGGATACTATTTTTGTGAATAAGATGATGAAATGTGAACTGAATGGTATTGTTGGATATTCATAGCAGATTCATTCATTAAATATTTTGCATACGTTTTATATGCAATTGTGTCCAAAGTGTTTTCATTCATAGATTGCTATCTGCCTGACAAGCCAAAGTGTGTTGCTTATTCAATGGTTTTGTCAAAGACTTGAGAATAAAGAAAGGAAAAAGAAAAATGCAGATGACATAAATCTTCAAGGGAATATCAGTTCCACTGATAAACATGTAGGGTCGAACCCAGAAAGATGAAAGTATTTTTTTCACAAAGTAAAATAATCTTAAATTAGATCTTTAAGTTTCTCTTATTCGACAGCCACTGAATACTATAATACTCTCACCAGTATCCCAGATAAAAATCATTCTATCTCTTAAACGTTGTTTTGAACAGAGAACTCTTTACTTCGTGAAGGAGACTGTTCAATTGTTGAACAACTATAACTGTACCTTACATTGATCCTAAATCAGCAACTTTGAAACTTTAAGAACTTTCTCCTTTTCTGACTAGAGCTACACAAATCAATTCTCTTTCACCTTTTTCACCTTTTGCAACTTTTTGAATATTTGTAGACAGGATACTGCCACTCTGGAATCATTTCTTTTTCGGGCTAAAAATTCCTGCACTAATTTGATTTCCTGTCACCCACCTTATCCTCCGGACCAATTCCAGTTCAGTGGTGTTCTACTTAAAGTGTAGAGCTTAGTATTTTTGTTGCTGGGAAAGAACATCTACTATTGCAACTTGCCACTTTTGCATACATCGGAGAGATAATCTGGAGCAGTTGTTCCTCTTATGACCTCATATAATTAACCCTTGTGGTGTCTAATTAAAAATAAACACATATTAGGGCCCCTATGTTTCCCTGTGGAACTGTTCTAATTCATCTTTGTCCTCTGGCTACTATTTTACATAAGATAACCATAGGGCAGTTAATTTTGGAAACACATATGATAGAAACTTGCAGTTCAGTTTTTTTCCTTAATGTACTTTCAATCAGTCCTTCTGGTTATACTCAGTGATAATTTCCTTATACCAATTTATTCTGCCATCCCTTACCCTATGTAGGCAACACTGAAGATAAAACCTTAAAATGACATGGTCTAAGTTCACTCCATCCTCAGACCTGCCCAAATTTCCCCTCTGAAGCCAGGTGACAGATATTTTCTTCAACCGGGGGGAAATCTTTGACTACTCTCTCACAGAAATAGGACAAATCCAAGGGAGGTCACACCAGCATACCAGAGCCTGTATCTTCAGGCCCTTATAGACCCTTTGGTTATCAAGTTCTGACTTTTAAATAACCCAGAATTTGCTCTTTTATTATTAGGGTCACTAAATTCAGAGCTATTTTGTTCCTCTGTCTCTTTAAGGTAAGTCTCAGCTGATTCCCATAAGACTAAATAACTTCCAAATATTGGGGCTCCATCCTTGAATCTCTGTCTACACTTATTCATCTCCCTCAACCATTCTTGTAGTGTTAGATACCATATATATGTCGATAATAAAAAAAATGTATATCTCCTGTTTAAATCTTTCCCTTGAATTCTGCCATTCGTGGTGTTAGTTTCATCCTAAGGCTGGCTTCCTTTAAAGTCATAGGATGGCTGCTGGCACACATCAGGACTACATTATTCTTCGTTCCTATCTAGTAGAAAATAGACTGCGTTGTTTCCCACAGTCAAAATTTTATCAAAAGTTTTTTGTATAATAAATTTCTATCATGTAGTTTTCTCTTTTAATCTGTTAATATAGTCAATTACTTTAATACATTTTCTAATATTAAACCACTCTTGCATCTCTAGTATAAAACTGACCATTGGATTCAATTAATATTTCATGTAAGATTTAACATTTATATTCATAAATGAAATGGACGTCATTTCTTTTCACATAATTTATCTGGTTTTAGTATCATAATGATGGTCTCTTCAAAGAATAAGTTAAGAAGTATTCCTTTTTATCTGTTGCTTGGGAGAGTTTGATTGAAATTAGGATGATCTTGAAATTTAGTTGAACTTGCTTGTAAAACAATCTAGACCAGGTGTTTTCTTTGGAGGAATATTTTAAAATACTGCTTTAATTTATTTCATGATTCCAGGACTATTCAAAATTTTTATATTTTGAGGGGTCACTACCGGTAAGTTTAGGTCAAACATTTTTTAATATTCACTTTTTTATTAAAATTATTGCGATAACATTGATTAATAAAATCAAATAGGTTTCAATAGGTCAAACTTTTTACTCATAATGTTGATATCTTTTATATTCTTCTGAATTATTTTTGTCTCCTTGACCTAACACTGTGAGAAATGTGTCGAAATCTCCCTCTATGTGGTAGATTTGTAAACTTCTTCCCATAATTCTATCAATTTGTGCTTCACATTTTTGAGGTTAGAAATATATTTAAAATTTGAATTAAACATTTGCCATTCAGTAATGATCCTCTCTATGCCTAATATCATTTTTGTGTAAAAGTCTTATTTTATCGGAAGTTAATGTAGGCACATAATTTCCCTTTTCTTACTCTTTGTTTGATATTTCTTTTTTCCCATCCTTTTACTGATAAATCTTTTATTGAGCTAAGTTCTAAGCATTTGGTACTATTATTGTTGACTCGTAAGAATTACTTTTAACAATTTATGTGTAGCCTTCAAATTAGCAGATTTTGATCACTTACTCTTTAATTCTATATGGAAGTTAATTCAGAGAAATCCCAATTATGCAGTTGTCCCATGACATATGCAGACTAAACTACCTACATTCATTTGCAGAGTTAAGTTTATAATGATTTCTAATCGCTGAGGCTTGCTACAGGTACAGTTCATGTCACCAACCCCTCTGTTATTACATATTCCTGCATTTAAATGGTGGATTTGAAATAATGATACTACAGTGATTGTAAAGATTAAAAAAAAACACCTTGAGTTACTTCAAGTCCATATTTTGTTTGACCACTTGGAGTTTTTATTTGTTTTTAAATTCAAAGCAGTGTAACAGAATATGAGCTGTGAGATAGAATATTTTTGTTTCATGAGTGAAAGTTTTAGTTCACACATGAAATATTTTACTGTTTGAATAATGTGCTTAAAATTGAAATTTAATCTTTTTAAAATTAATTATTGTTTTAAAACTAAAGAGGAAACCAAGAAAATAATGATTTTTTACATGTTATTACATGATTAGCATTGAAAATAATTTTGTAATGCAAAGGAAAAGAGCATTAAGAAATGATCTGCTCTAGGTAATAAATACACTAGGTGTGCTACTGTTAGGCAATTTGTTCATTCTCTTTATAAGCTATTAGAAATTTCTCCTTGAGATATTCTGAAATTTCACTATCTCTAGGTGTGGACTTTTCCTTATGTCTCCTTAGGAGCACAGTCAATAAGAAGTTGTTTATCTTTAATTCTGGAAAATTTATCTACATTATTTCTTTAAAGTTGCCTCTTCTATTTTAATTTTTTCCTCCTTTCTGGAACTCCCATTACCCAGAAGTAAGCGCATCTGCTTCTATCACACATATCTATCACGAAAAATTTCTTCAATCTTGTTTATAATTTGTTAACCCACTCATTAACTTTATCCATTGTACTTTTTATCTCAGATGTTGTACTCTTTTTTCTTTATCCCAGATTTTGAACTTTTTTTTATATAAAATATTTCTTTGTTCTTTTTTGAAATGTTTTTAATCACCTTTAATCACTGATATATTTAATTTATATACAGTGAATGTGCACATACTTTGGAGAGTTTTGACAAATGTATATAATCATTTAACTACCATCAATATCAAGATGTTGAACATTTCCATCATCCACAAAAGTATTCTCAAGCCCCTCCTCCCAACCCTTAGGCCCATCTGCTTTCTGTCACTGTAGTTTGCATTTGAATTCCATAAAAAGAGTCATCTAGAATGTACCTTTTTTATGTCTGGCTTCTTTCACTTAGCAGACTGTTTCTGAGAATCACCCATGTTGTTTTGTGTGTCAGTAGTTTATTCTTTTTTATTACTAGGAAGTGTGTTTCATTTATGGACATAGCACAATTTGTTTTTCTATTCATCTTTTGATGGAAACTTGAGTTGTTCTCAGGTTAGGGCTACTATGAATAAAGCTGATACAAATATTTAAGTACAAGTCTTCTTATGGAAATATGTTTGTTTTTATTGTATAAATACCTAGGAGTAGTATTACAGGGTTGTATGGAAATCATAGGTTTAACTTTACAAGAAACTACTGAACTGTTTTCCATAGTGGTTGTACCATTTAATGTTCTCACCAATAAGATGTGAGTTTCAGTTTCTCTACACTTTTACCAATATCGTTACACCCTTTGATTTTGACCATTCTACCGAGTATACAATAGTATCATGTTGTGATTTTATTTGTATTCCTCTGATGACTAGTTTTGTACAGGATCATTTTATGTGCTAATTGGCCATTTGCATATCTTCTTTTATAAAATGCCTGTTCAAATTTTTGGCCACTTTTCTGCAGGTTGTTTTCCTATTATTATTAATAAGTTTTGAGAACTCTTTCTATACTCTTGATATAAGTCCTTTATCAGATATCTGTTTTGCAAACATTTCACACAATCTGTGACTTGTCCTTTTATTTTGACAGTATATTTTAAAAAACAAAAAAAATTAATTTTGAGTGTAGTTTATCAGCGTTTTTTTTCTTTTATGCCTCATGCTTTACGATTGCATCCTAAGAAATTTTACTTACCACAAGATTGAAAAGATTTTCTCTTATGTTTTTTTCTGTTGTCCATTTAAAGTGAATTTTTGTGTGGCATGAGGTGTCACTTTTCTTTTCTTTTCTTTTCTTTTTTGCATATGGATATCCAGTTGTCCTAGCACCACCTGCTATAAAGATTATCTTTTCTTCATTTAATTATCTTGGCAACTTTGTCAAAGATCCTTTGGCCATAACTGTGTGGGTCTATTTCTGGATGCTCTATTCTGTTCCATTGACCTATATGACTATCTTTTTGCCAGCACCAAATTATTTTGATTTCTGCTGCTTTTCAGTGAAGTCTTGAAATCGGGTAGTGTGAGTACTCACACTTTGTTATTTTAGAAAATTATTTTTGGCATTTAGATCCTTCGTATTTCCATATAAGTTTTAGTGTCGATTTATAAATATCTTTTAAAAACCTGTAGGGATATTGATCAGCTTGAGTTGAATCGATGAATTAATGAAGAGAATTGACAGTTTGGTGGCACTGGGTCTTCCAACCTATGATATAGTATATCTCTCCATTTATTTAAGTTTTCTTCAATTTCTGTCAACAAATTTGAAGGTTTAAATGTGCAGGTTTACATATATTTTGTTAAAGGTAACTTTAACTTATATTTTGGATGCATTTTAAATGTAATTGCTTTCTATGTCAATAACCAATTCTCATCATCTAGTTTATAAAAATACAATAGACTTTTGTATGTTGGTCTTATATTTTGTGACCTCATTTACTTGTGTATTTAATAACTTTTTTTTGGAGATTCAGTAGGATTTTCCATGTACACAAAAATGTTACTTGTGAGTAAAGATAGTGCTGTGTTTTTCCTTTCCAATCTGTATGCCTTCTATTTATTTTTTAAGCATTTTATTTTATAATTAGTTTCAAGTATACAGTACATTGGTTAGACATTTAAATAGTTTATGAAATAATCCCCTGGATTACTCTATCACCCCTCTGGCTCTACACATAGCCATTACATTACTGTTGACTACCTTCCCTATGCCATACTCCCCATCCCCATGACCATCTCTCAACTACAAATTTGTACTTCTTATTGCAATGGCCATGATCCACAGTACACTGTTGAAAAGAAATGGCAAGAGTGGACATCCTTGCCTTGTTCTCACTCTTAAGAGTAAAATAGTAGGGCTTTTTTTTGTAAGTACTCTTTATTAGGTTAAGAAAGTACCCTTCAATTTCTTTTTGCTAAGAGTTTTCTTGATCATGAATTAGTCTTGATTTGTTCAAATGCTTTTTTAGTACCTCTTAAGATGATCATATGTTTTTTCTCCTTTATCCTGTTGATGTTCATTTTCACATATTATTACAACCTTCCATTCCAAGAATCAACTCCACTTGGTTGTGATGCATTATCCTTCATACATATTGCTGGATCCAACCTCCTAATATTTTGTTAAGTACTTTTGAGTCTTTGTTCATAAGGGATGTTGCTCTGTAGCTTTCTCTTCTTCTTATATCTTAGTCCAGTTTTAATATCAGGGTCATGATGGCCTAAAGATTACTTGAGAAGTTTTCTCTCTTCTAATTTCTGAGTTTGTATAAGATTGATATTATGTCTTCCTTAAATGTTTCATAAAATTCATCAGTAAGGCCATCTGGTCCTGTAGTACTTTAAATTATAAATTCAATATCTTTATAAAATATAAACTTATTCAGATTTTCCCTTTATAGTCTATTTAGAAAATATAATTTTTCAAGGAATTTGTCAATTTCATCTACATTGTGAAATCTCTTGGCATAAAATTGTTCATAATATTTTATTATCCTTTTAATATATGTAAGATCTGTAGTGATGTTCTCGCTTTCATTCCTGATATTTATAATTTTTCTTCTCCTTTTTTTCCCCTTGATTGCATTAATTAAGGCTTATGAATTTTTTCAAATAACTAACTCTTGGTTTCACTGATTTTCTCTATTGTTTTTCTGTTTTCAATTTCATTGTTTCCCTTTATTATTTCCTTCCTTCCACACTTTAGGACGAACTTGCTCTCCATTTCTAGTTATTAAGGTAGATGCTTAGATTGTTGATTTAAATAATTTATTCTTTTCTAATATAGTAAGCACTCAGTACCATAAATTTCCCTTAAGTACTTCTTTAGCTACAACCCATAAATTTTAGTATGTCACAAATTTTAATATTTCGGTGAAAAATATTTTCTGATTTAACTTATGATTTCTTCTTTAACCCATGTGTTATATATAAATGTGGTTTTAATTCCAAATATTTAGGAATTTTAGAGTTAGCATATAGATTCCTAATTTAATTCCACTGTGGTCAGAAAACATACCATGTATGATTTCACTCCTTTTAAATTTATTGAGACATTTTATGGCCCCAAATATGGCTATTTTGGTAGATGTTCCATATACAGTTGAAAAGAATACGTATTTTGTTGTTGTTGGATCAAGTTTTCTATAAATGTCAATTAAGTCATGTCAGTTGATCAAGTTCTTCAAATAGTTTATATCCTTATGCTGTTCTGTCTACTTTCTCTATCAATTACTGAGAAAAGTGGTGTGTTGAAATATCCAACTATAACCATGTTTAGTTTGCCTTTTGTTTGTCAATTTTTGCTTCATGCATATTCAATCCGTGTTGTTAGGCACATACACATTTAGGATTGCTACATCTTCCTAAGGAATTGACCTGTTTATCATTATGGAATATCTGTCTTTATTCCTGATAACATTTCTTATTCTGAAATCTATTTTATATAATATTAAAATAGCCACTCCAGCTTTCTTTGGATTGTTTTCTGTATTGTATACCACTTGCCATGTTTCCTTTTAACCTATCTGTGTCTTTATAATAAAGTGAATCTTTCATACACAACATATAGTTGGGTCTTGGTTTTGTATCTAAGAGAGGAGAGAAAATATTTCTTTCTTTTTTGTAATATAAAGAACTCCTATTTGAAAGTCAAATAATGAAGTCGAATGAGTGTATTTTCCAAGATGAGTCAACACCGCCTGACCCAGCAGGATTTGAAAAATCACAGTAGGAAATAAGAAAGAATTAAAAGTACTTCTGGGCATTTTGACATTAAATGAATAATGCATGACTTTCAAGCAGTATGTAATACCAATTAAAATTTTTTAGTCAATGGCTCAGGCACATTTTATAATAGGATTGCAATAGAGATTGAAGTATAGGTATAAGTCATAGACATGATTGAAATACATATGTCTCTTAATTTTACATCTTAGTATTTTGGAGTAATGACATTCATGATCTCTAACAAGCAATATTCTGAAACTTATTCTTATTTATCAGTAGAATAGACTGTAGTACATTGATACATGTTATTTTTTTCCAACAGTTTTACAATATTCCAGGTAGTAAAGACACAACAATTATTATTCTTACCCTTATAACATTTATATTTTGGCAGCAGAATTAAAAAACATGTAATTAAATAGTTACTAGTGAGAGCACTGAGTGCTACAAAAGTTATAATGAAAAACAGAATCTAGTCTTAAAGGGACTAGAATCAAAGGTGATAGTTAAGATACCTATAGAATGACCAGGAGTAAGCTATATGAACGTGATTGGTTTGATAGACCAACACAGGCAAATGCCTGCGGCAGGATAAAATTTGGTATGTTTAAGGAAATGTGAGAAGGCCAATATACCCAGAATAATGTTGAGGAGAAGGTAAGTAATGGGATAAGAGAGAAGTCGGCATGTTAAGTTTGATTCACTAATTAGGTTGCTGCAAAGAGAAATAAGATCCGGACAATGAAATAATCAAATTTGCACTTAATAGTTTTAGTCTTTCCTATCCAGAGAAAATATGCTAGCAGACACAAAAGGTTTTATGATAAAACTAAATAAGAAGCTATTGGAGCAGTTAAATAGGCATTGTTAATAGCTTTGTGGTTAGTAAGTTATGGTTTATGGATATGTAGAAAAGTTAATTAAGTGGAGAGATTTTTAAGAAAGTAGAATTGACAAGACTTTTTGATTCACTGTATATTCGGGATGAAGGAGGAGAAGATAAGCTTATGGTTTGAGCAGCTGAGTGAATCATACTACCATTTATTGAGATTGAGAACCCCAGAAGATGAGCATGTTTGAGGGGGGGAGATAATTAGTTCAATTTCGAACATGTTGAACTTGAGGTATCTGTTGATATAGGTAGATATAGAGTGTGAAGTTGCATATAGTCTTGATCTTAGAAAAATGATGTATGCTGGAGATACAAATGTGGGAGTTGTCAGCACATTGATGGTAGTCAAAGTTATAAGAGTGGATAACAATTCTTAGGAAAAATGCATAGAATTGAAAAGCAAGGGGCCAAGAAGAGTCCTAAGTATTCCAAAATTGAAGGGCCAGGCAGAGGAGAAAGATCCAGAAAAAGTGACTGGGAAGTAATCATGTAAGTAAGGGGAATACCAGAAAAATGTAGGTTACTGGAAGCCAATATAGAAAAAAAATAAAACTCAAAAAGGGATGGGTCAATTTTGTTGAAAGCTACAGATAGATTTGGTTAAATGGAAAGGCACGTTCAAGTTTTAAACACACATTCTAAATGGATATAATTAGAAAAGAAAGAGGTGTTGTAGAGTGCAAAGAACATTATGTTTAATTGAGACAAACCTGATTTCGAAACCTCCACTTCACTCCTGTTAGAAAGGCAATAATAAAAAAGACAAGAAATAACAAGTGTTGGCAAGGATGTGGAGAAGAGGGAACCCTTGTGCACCCTTAATGGGAATGTAAATTGGTGTGGCCGCTATAGAAAACATTAAGGAGGTTCCTCAAAAAATTAAAAATACAACTACCATATGATTCGGCAGTTCATCTTCTGGGTATTTATCTAAAGGAAACAAAATTACTAAATCAAAAAGATATATGTGCCCCCGTGTTCATTGTAGCATTATTTAAAATAGCCAAGACATGAAAATAACCTGTGTCCATCGACAGATTAATGGATAAAGAAAATGTGGCATATATATACACAATAGAATATTATTCTGCCATAAAAAGAGGGAAATCTTGCCATTTTCAATAACACAGATGGACCTTGAGGGCATTGTGTTAATGAAATAAGTCAGACAGAGAAAGATAAATATTGTATGATCTCATTTATATGTGGAACCTAAAAAAAAAGAAGAAAATCATAAATATAGAGAACAGATTGGTGTTTGCCGGAGGCAGAGGATGGGGGCAAGCAGAAAGGTGACGATGGTCAAAAGGTACAAACTTCATTATAAAATAAATAAGTCATGAGAATGTAATGTACAATATGGTGACTGGAGTCAGTAATACTGTATTGTATATTCGAAAGTTGCAAAGAGATTTATTGGGTACCATCTTAAAAATTCACATCACAAGAAAAATTGTAATAATGTGCGGTGATGGGTGTTAACTAGACTTATTTTGGTGATCATATCACAAGATATACAAATATTAAATCATTATGTTGTACACTTGAAACTAATATAATTTTTACGTCAATTATATCTCAATAAAAAAAACAAAAACAACAACAGTCATGGAGATGTAGAGCACAGCATAGGGAATATAGTCAATATTATTGTAATGGCTGTGTGAACTGCCAAATGGGTGCTAGAGTAATCGGGGGATACTTCATAAATTATATAAATGTCTAGCCATTGTACTGTATATCTGAAACTAATATAAAATAAAACAAAAACAAAACAATACCATTCACACACATCCACGGAAAGTCCTCATTACTCAAGGAGAACTGGTACTTAAAAGGCTACCTGCAGGGAATCAACCTAAAAGAGAAATAAAATTTCATTACAAATGATAAAATAAAGGTTCCTTTGGGACTTCACCTGGAAAAATAAACAATGATTATGAAAATAAGCTTGTTTAATCTCATACTTAAAAGATTTTAGGTTTTAATTGCACCTATGCACTAGGTTTCAGAATGGACAAAGAATGAAACAAGAATTGTTTGGGAGATTTGAGGCAGTTCTCCAATAAAAATATCACATGACACACCTCATTTGTGATTCTCCTAGCATAAAGAGATTATTTTTGCCGAAAACTTTTGAACAATTCACTTTCTTCTAAAGATACCTAATTAATTTGATATCAAAATATCATCACTTATCAATCCATGTAGATTTTCTTCACTTCAATTGGTAACTGACCTAATTCATGCATCAGTGGCTTTGGTGTGTCGAAGCAGTTATCTAATATCATTTTCAACTATATAAAATCTTGTATCTTTTGCAAGATTTATAACATTACCTTGCAATTAATTTGTAATTTTTGCATCGTTAGCATGTAATAGTCAACAACAAATCACTGATGTGATGGAGGCTATAAATGATCTTGTTTAGCGGGGAGAGAATTTTTGAGGACTAAGTCTATAAGTGATTAATTTATTTGTGACCTTTTCCATAGTATAATGAATTTTGCTTTCCTATACAATCATAAATTCTAAGCACTGTGAAAAAAATTTAAAGTAATTCTATACACACATACACATATATACTTCATATATACGTGTCTATACATGTATATATGAAGTTTTGTGAGATATAAACCCTAAATGATCGGATTAAGGTAGATTTTTATATTTTTCTTACTTGCATTTTCTGATTTTTCTATTACTGATTACGCATTTCTTGTATATCTACAAAACTTTTATGACTTATCAAGTAAAAAAGAGGTTTTGAATAATGTTTGAAAACAATGAGGCTTATATAGTCTCTGTCTAGCGACAGATTTTATTTCATCTGTTTTACAAACTGGTGACTAAAATTAGGCCTAGGTATCACTGTATCAGAGTCATTAAGCCAAGAATTACAGGGTACCAGGTGCTAGGGACAGTAAATGAACTTGAAACTACAGAATGAAAGATTTAGTTTATATCTACTAAATAACATCCTGACAGTTTGTGTTGTTAACTCTGGTAGGTACTACTGCAAATTGAAAAATCTGATCCCAGTTTAGGATTAAATCTCATCCTATTCTGAGATTGGAGCATTAAGTAAACAGATTTTCATCGTCTCTGCTTTTCCGGTATTTTCTAAGCTTATCAACATCACCTGGGTCCCTTGCTACAAATTCAAATCCCCAATCTTCCACCTTAAAAAAATGAGATTTCGTAGGCCAGGAATCTACGTTAACAGCTAACACTTCGGGTGAATCTGGTGTAGCGCATCAATATACTGGTGTTAAGGAAGCAATGTTTGTTTTCAATGGTTCTAGGATGAAACCACCAAACTCTTACTGGACGGACATTTAAACTCACTTCTGCATGATCATATACTAAAGAGAGTTTCATACGGTATGGTCCTCCTTGGGCAATACAAATGTGATGCAATTTCTATCTGTATCAACTGCCAGCACCTGCCAACCAAGAGAAGGCAAAAGATAAGAGGGTTCTTACTCAGTATCAAGTACCAAACAATAAAATACAGCAAAATTTTAAAGAGAAAAACAATCATATAAAGCAAACTTTTTTTTTTTTGCCAGATTTCCATTCAGCTAGAGCATAAAAATTTTCTTAAAACCCAGCTGATACAACCTCATAATTTTACAGATGAGAGTCAGAAAGGTGAAGTCATATGAATTGCATTGGAACTAGATCTGTAACAAAATCCAGGATACAATGACTATTACACTTGCATGTTTTTAAATAAATCAATTATGTATATTATTTGAGTTCCTTGAGAGCATGTGTCTCTAGTACTTAGCATACTTCTTGGCACATGATGCTTCAGTAAAAGTTTGTTGAACTGAACTACTCTGTTTAATTGCGGGTACTCAAAATTAAAGTCATGGTGATAACTTCTAAAAAATTCCTAGAATGTTGGCCTTTCTAATTTGGCAGGCTAAAATTGTATGAATAACTCAATAAGTCTGGACAACTGAATCATGTTACCTTAATGACTGAAAAAAAAGAGGTCAGATTATGTGTGAAGAAACAAGCCCAGCCCCTTCCACCAACAAATAATAGATTAAATGCTGAAGACTTGAGGAGTCAAAATCCTGAACAGCTGTGAATGAGCCAAAGTGGAAAAAAAACAAATGCCAAGTTACAGGCCTCTTCTACAAGGATATCAGTTCTTTGTGGTTCGCTATTCCCTGAGAATGTGGATTCTTTACATCAAATTAGAAGCCGGCCAACAGATGGGACATGCCTGGATTTTATGCTTAGAACTTTGAACTGTAAGTGTTCTTAATATTCTATCAGAATTTTAAAGGAGGATAATTTCAAATCAGTGCTTTCTCTCCATATCATTTTTAATGTCTTAAACCTAATCACTTGCTATCTGATAGCAGTCATTACTATCCCTTATTTTTGACTTGGTTATTAAGATAATTCAGATGAATGCTTCTTGTAATTTGACACCAGCTTTGCTTAAGAAACTTTGAAACTTAAAAAAAAAATGAGCTGCCTTGTCACTACTGCACTTTCATCTCCTGAACCAAGCCTCAGGCTTGCCCTTGCTCTTGTCCTTTTTTGAATGTTCATGTTCTGTGAAGCAGGCCTTTTCTGTTACACTCCATTCAGTCTAAGTCATGCCATTAAAGAGAAAATATAATGTGCTCCCAATTCCTTTAGAACTAGAAGTTAGTGGATAAGAAAGGAAAGTCAAAAAATGAAAATGGTCATAAAATTTGGAATCTCCTTTATGTTTCTTTAAAGCTAGGAAGAGATAAAAGTCAAGCAGCCAAGGAAGATGAAATTTATAACAGAATGAAAGGAGCAAAATATGCCAAATTAGTAAATAAAACTTTTAAATAATTTTGACAGACTGGAGCAGATATTTCTATATCTGGATGTTCATTGGGTTTTAGAAAAGACTAATGAAATTGCTCTCCAAACGGGAGTTGATGTCAACTTTTTATGGTTGGCAACAACACTTTCAACATTATCACAATATCATGTCACTTTGCCTAAAAAAGTGACGTATCCACAATAACTCAGCTGAAGATTGTCTCGAAAATCGGAGGCTAAATCTGAATAGATTCTCCCATGTGGGCACATCTATGTACCTCTATAATCTGCAAACAAACCAGAGGCAAACTCTGACAGAAGAATGTTGTCCTGTAGAAAAATAAATATGTATGAAAAGATGGTTCATCAGCTTTCCTTTTTTTACAGTGTTAAGAGGAGCAAGAAATTAGAATCACTTATATGGAAATTTGAAAACTCCATTTATATATACAACTTTCCTTTGTGTATATAAAGTTAACAAAAATGCACTGACATCTGGCAGGTTGTTTGGGAAATGCTTCCTGCAATTAGAGAGGAAAATGGCTTACCAGAATGTGATAGCTGCACACAGACACTGGAGGTTTAAATAAAAACAGGTCTGTTGGTTTCATTTGGTTTTTTGTTTGTTTGTTTGTTTGTTTGTTTTTGTTTTTGCCTACCAACACCATGGCTATGCATAGCCGTTAGACTGAGACATAATAGATCATCAAAAGTTGGATGCTGTAATTGCTTGGTACATTATGAGAAGCATTGTTCTATCGCAGATGTAAAGAAATGGTATGTTCTCGATGTTATGAAAAATTCCGTTGCTATGTAGGATAGACACCTCAGAAATAATCCACAACTGCTTTGCCAAAGCTGATATTGGAACCACTGATGACTTAGATGAACAGAACAGGACATGTGACGACTCTGACTGGAATGAGCTGCGGATAGAAACTAACTGTCCCATACTCAAATGTCAATGATTTTGTAGATATTAATAATGTGTTAGCTCCCTCTGCTGATTATGAATTTCAAAGGAACAGGTATATTTTGAGAATTGAAGAATAAATAGGAAGAAAATTCGCCCACGTCCAAATAACCTGGAGAAAGAATCATAAACTGCACTGGTGATCAGTGATAAACTGCAATAATGTGAATGGTTTTGATGCAAAAGTAACGGTCACTATCTATCACCTATCTATCTATCTATCTATCTATCTATCTATCTATCTATCTATCATCTATCTGTCTATATGCATGAAAGAGCATTATATATACATATATATAATATTTTAGTCCAACAGACATATCTGGAGCATCTAGTACATGGTTTATAATCCAGGCTCCATCTCTTCCTAGCTTTGTAATCTTTGCCAAGACCAGAAAATTTCTCATGTGTACAATTAGAATTCTGGGTTAGGTTATCTAAACCCTCAGTTCTATAATTCCAGGCTTGGTATCTGCAGGAACTGAAATGTAAATTGGAAACTTTACTCCATAAACTCAAACTATCTAAAATCATGGATTATAAAGAAAGAGATTCCATTCTTTATTAACTTGATGAAATGGTAACAGAACTTCTGAATTTGGAAATTACAAAATTATAAAGCCACCTATTTAAATCGTTCTGCATGTACTTTAGTGTATCCATCCAAAGGCATTTTTCTGGGAAACTACCCAACATATTTTGAAAACTATAATATTAATTTATTGCCAGGATAGACGATTTATTGGTATGCTAAATAAGCCAGATAATTTTTTAAAAACTCATACATCAGATCATATCACTCCTCTGCTTGAACCTCTCTAATGATTTCCCATTACGCTTAGAAAAAAATCCAAAGTCCTTCCCCTAGCTTACACAGCTTTGCAAGAAGGCCCTCTGGCCACAAGAAGATAAGAGGGAACAGAACTCTAAGCAGAGGCAGCTAGTACAAAGATCATAAGATGGTGAGGAGCTTGGCATATTTGAGGAACAGAAAGAAGGCTAGTGTGACCTCTTCTCTTACCATTCTCCCCTTATTTCCGCCACCGTCAGTCACTCTGGCTTTATTTCTGCTCCCTCTCATCTTCTCGTGGCTTATTCCTCCTTGACCTTCGGGTTTCAGCTTGAATGTTACCTCCTCAGAGAGACCTTCTCTGAGTTCCCAGTGTAAAGGCTTATGCTAGAGATACAAATTTTGGAGCACAAATGATATTACTTTAGGAGAGAATATGAAGTCATTTAGGCTCCAAAACACATTCTCTTTCTAAGATACTATGCTGTCTCTCAAAGAATAGGTATTGAGTAAAAATAAATTAATATTAATGTGAAAAGTAAACCTTTCTAGAGGGTGGATGAGGTTGAAAAAAGAAGCATACACTTTGCTAGAAAATGAAAACGTGATATTTGAGATCCATCTTGAAGAATAAATACGATTTAGGCAGGGAGTCAGCATGTGCAAAGGCACCAAGGCATGAAAGAACATAGTATTGAAGTGCTAACTCCGTGTAAGCAAGGACATTGTCTGTCTTGCTCACTACTATATCTCCAGTATCCAGAACAGTCCTGGCTCATAGTAGGCATTTGTTGAAGGAATGAATGGATGGAAGGGTGAATGAATGAATGCCACCTACAGGAGCAGGCTTGAACACAGGGTGTGTTGACGGGAGAAGTAGAATATAAAGCAGGAGAGGTAGAGAGAGGTTGTTTCATGGAGAGCCTCGAATCTTAAATTCTATGCTCTATATAATGGGGAGCCAAAGAAGGTTTTAAGTAGAATTTTGAAGCGATTAGGTTTAGTTTTACATACCTACCATCTCAAGTGACAAGGCAGGGGTGGTAAAAGAGATACAGTGGGTACAGAGACGTTAATTCCAATTTCTAGTGCCCAGATCATTTTGGTCACGAGTCTCTGAATGTACTTCAGTTTCTCTGTGGCCCATCCAGAGCAGATAACAATAACTAAGGTATAGTATACCCTGCACATATCAGAGTAGAACCATGTGTATAGTGCCTCATGATCATTCCTATAGTTTTGTCATGCTGGGAAAAATACCTAGGAATGGAGTGGGGGTAACTTGCACGAAATATCTCATCATTTCTTGTTTTTCTCTTTTTTCTCTAAATGTAAACTAAATAAAGTAAATGCTAGCTATCGTTGTGTTAGACCCAATGAAGGAGAACTGGTGACAAACACAATGCTTGCTCAATAAATACCTACTATCCTTGCGTGCTTACTCTCTGCCTGGTGCTATTGTTTATCGATCATTGCAACGATCCTTGAATATAGGTACTACTATTATCTTCATTTTAAAGATGAGAAAACTGAAGCTTAACAAGTGAAATATTTTGGAAGATAGAATTAATATAGCCTGGTGATTGTTTGGATGTGAGCACTGAGGGAGAAAAAGCATTCAAATTGATACCCAGTTTCCCAGTCTGGACAACTGATTGCATGGTTGTGCCAGTCACCGAAATGGGATTACAGAAAGAGGAGCAGATTTTGGAAGAGGGAAGAGTAGAACTATATTAGGCCAACTGAGTACTACATTAACTTTTAGGTGCCTGCAAGAGATGCCCAGCTGTCATTAGCTATTTCAGTCTGAGTTACAGTAGTCCTGTCTGGGCTTCCTATATGTGGGAATAATCAGCATATTGATGACAACCAAAGCAATGGTAATGGTTCAGGTCGCCCAAGAAAAGTGTGAAGAATAAGAAAAGAAGAGAATCTAGGGCAGAGTCCTATGGAACATGAACACTTCAAAGGAAATCTGTCACAGAAGTGGAGAACCAGTAGAGTGCAACATCTTAGAAAGAGCTAAGAGACTAGAGGATGCTATGATGTGAATAATTGTGCTCCCTGCCCAAATTTGCATTTTTGAGCCCTGATCCTCAAGTGATGGTATTTGGAAGTAGGACCTTTGGGAGGTAATTAGGTCACGAAGATGGAGCCCTCATGACCGGGATTAGTGCCCTTATAAGAGATGTGAAAGAAATGATGTTTCTCCACCTTGTGAGGATACAGCAAGAATGCAGCAATCTGCAAGCCAGGAAGCAGGTCCTTACCAGAAGCTGACCATAATGGCACCCGGATCTAGAACGTCCTGGCCTCCAGAAGTGCGAGAAATAAATTTCTGTTGTCTAAGCCATCCAGTCCATGTTATTTTGTTAAAGCAGCCCAGACTAAGGCAGAAGGTTTCAAGAAGGAGGGGAATAATCAATGTAAAATCCTGCAGAATAGAAATATGGAAATGGTCGAAAGTGTCCATTTGTTTTAGCAACACTGTTGAGATTTTTGACTGGAAAGGAAAGGTGGAAGAAAGACTACAAGGCTAAGTCTGTACGTGGTGAGGGATTTGGGAGGTGTGGGGTTGAGAAAGGTGATTCTGGAATATTTTAGATGATAGAAACTTTGACAATCTTTAAATGCTGTTAATGAAGAGCGAATAAGTAGGGAGCCATTGACGAATCCGGAGACAGAAATGTTTATCAGTGGAGCTAGTCTCAGAGTCAGCAAGAGGGAATGGTGATGTAAAGCAGATGGGGGAACTTAGATCAAAGTAGAGTAGTAGTAGCAGTAGTAGCAATAGTAGTAGCTGTTGTTGTTATTGCAAAAGAATGGGAGAAAAGACTGCTGAGGGGTCCAATGAGGTTAGCAATTTTCATGGCGAAGTAGAAGGAAGTCCTATCGGATGAATTCTATTTTGTCTGTGAAGTAACAGGTGATGTAACCTGCTGAGACTAAACGGGGAGATGGTGGGGGAAGATCAGCTCTTCATCTATCCTGCCGACTCAATGCCAGTAGCCTCTGTGGCCCTGCATCCTCTCATTTTCTCCATGGAACAGCGCTTAACGTTTACAGCTGTTGACTGAACGAATGACAGTCTCAGCGTAGGCCAGTAGGAACTACCACTCCCAGAATGCAGTGCGGCCCCTAGGAAATGCGACGGCTGAGAACGCACAGGCCCTTCCCCTCCGTCGCTCCCATTGGAGGAGCGCTCACATTCCCAGGAGGCCACGCGCGGGCGGCGCTCTGTACCCGGAAGCCCGCGGTGTCCGGTCCCAGCCTTCTCTGGGAGCGGGCGGTGGGCAACGCCGGGGTGACCCGCGCCCCTCGTTCTTGAGCCCGCGCGCTCTGAGAGGGTGCTCGGACAGGTAAATGGAGCGGGGCGCGCTCGGCGGAAGGCGGGGAAACGACGGCGGAGGGAGGGCACAGGTGTCTACCGGAACGTACACCGGTGGGACGAGCAGGCAGTGCAAGGGTGACTGGCTTCTCTAGTGTCAACAGTTCGAATTGTCGGGCATGTCCATTTGGACGAAGTGCCTTTTCTGCCGCTGAAATGGCCTCGAGTTAAAGAGCGTGAGTGCGTCACTTAAGTTGTTACAGAAGGGAAAAAAAATGTTAACTTTCCCTCAGCTCGCCTTCTGCAAGACCTTTCTGTAGCATTTGAGTCTCATGATATCTCTTGAGTCTTCTGAAAACTCTCCACGCCCTTGTTTCGGTGACGTCACTTTTTGCTTCACCTCCTTGTGAACCTCTACCAGGGGTTCTAGTCCTCTGCATGCCCTTCCTCCACTGCTCATTGTTGACAGGTTTCTTCCTGGGTTCGGGTAAGAACTCTTATCTCCGCCCAGACCTATTTTCTCGGCGTTAGAGCTGTATGATGTCATTATTGTTATTGGCCAATATTTAACAAACTCTGACCATGTAATAGAGTCTTTGGTACATGCTTTGTTATCTCTCTCTACCGTAACTCTCACAGTCAATTATCAGACCCTTTTCTGTCTTCTTAATTGCTCTCAACGACCTGCACCTTCATTGTCCCACCCTGGAACCCAGAGGATACTGTCATGTTTAGGACATTCTCTCCCTAGGAATAGCTGTGGCTGAGAGCATACCCACTTACATATTTAGTAGATGTTTATCGAACATCTACTATGTGCCAGACACTCATTTCTAAGTGCAAGGGATGTAGCTGGAAACAACACATAGGACATCAGTACTCAGTGGCTTACATGTTCGTGTGTGGGAGCAAACAGGAAGGATCAAGATCATCACATATGGTTGTGGTTAATGTAAAATAAAACAGGGGGTTGGCTTGACAGGGTAAGCTCCTATTCTGAGAAAGCCAGAGAGATTGGGTTGGGTCTCAGAAAAGAACATCACCCTAAAAGAATTTTTATAATACCAACAAAATAGTCTTAATCTGTGACCAGACTTAAGGCTTTTCATAAACACCTCTTCTCCTCTGTCACATTAATGTTTGTTCTGCATTCTTCTCTGTCCGCCACAGTTATTACATCAGAATTTGTGGTTTATCCGTCGTTGGCTTATTTCCTCCTAAGGCCCAGACAGAAGACTCGGGGATTGGAATACTCTCAGCTCAACTGCTCTCTCTGTCTTACTCAGGGAGATAGTTGGTAATCAAAATATTCTTCTTGCCAGGTTCTACTGAGTATAAAATTATCTATCATTTATAGTACATTTAAAAGCAAAACATGAAATAGAAAAACTATTTGATCCAATCCAAATTACCTAATTTATACAAGGCCTTCTTTATATAAGGCTATTAGACATCCTTAAATCTCATCATTCACCAAACGTGGACCATTCCATTTCGTCAGGCTAGTTTATGTACCTTCCCTAGCTTGTTCTCATTCCTGTGTCTTCTCTTGTTCCATAGTTCCCTCTTAAAATGAGTTCCCTTTCCTGACCACCTTGCATCTGACCCCCGCCTCATTTAATTCAATGGGCCAATTTAATAGTATACCCCATGATTCAAGGGTGGAAAAAAAACTAATACCCGTGTATATTTCCTATGAAACATTCAGCTCATGAACTGTTGCAGGGATTAGCATAATACATCCCCTTGCAATAATATAGTGATACAGAATACTTTCTTTTTATTTCGTATGGACTGTTACCATGTGCTACATAAGGAGTTAATTCTTCCACTTTTTTTCTGTTTCAACAGTTGTGCAACCTTTATTTATACAGCACATTATGGTATCATTTGGTTCCCACTTGGTACAAACACATCTTTGAAGATTATAGTCTCCTTAGCATGAGATAATGTATGTGTTCATGTTATTCTGCCACACTGTCATTTTCAGAATGTCAGATAAAAGTCTCAGTTCTTAAAAATTTTTCCATGCAGATATCTTTCACTTGTAGATTGTTCCTGCAAAAGATGAATGTTATCTTTGTAACCGATTAAAAAACACAACAAGAATACAAGAGTGCTTGAGTCATAATTATCATTATGATTTTAGGATATGCCAACCTAAGAGCAGCCAGACATGCTTCCAAGACATTAAAAATTAAGCATTGTCATTTTAGGGAATTTCTGGCCACCTTCATAATGCTAATGGAGCACTGAATTGTGTGCCATCACTCATTTCTAAGGTACACGTGTAGATGATCCAGAATATTCATATAGATTTTTACATTTTATCAAAATAAAAATACAAAAGTTAAAAACATCTCAGGACACGTAGACTCTAGTGTGAGAAACATGAACTTGGCTTTTTTCCCTATCAGTTCCCTGAAACTTTTCGGCCTCCGCTTGAAGATGCCTCCACTGGGAGAGAGCATTTGCATGATCTCTGTGCTATTTTGTTAGCATTTTTTTGAAATACAGGCAATCCGTTGCTTACAAATGGTTATATTCTCAAGGTTCCTTTGTCAGATTATTTTTTGAAACTCTGGATGCCAGTTCCTCTATGAACAGTGGTATTTATGACATTTCCGTTGTTATGCCAACTAGTAGCATCTTACTTAATCTTTAATTTAATAAACTTAACGACCTTCACCACAATTTATAATAATTCCTCTATTTAAAAAAAAAAAAAAACCTACATTCAGAATTTGCATTTGGATTCCCTCATGGCATATCTCTTTTTGGAATTTCAGCACCTAGAATAAAAATGTCCTTTCCTTGGAACCTTCTAGGCAATGGAAACAGGCCTTTCGAATTCCAGGCTCTTGGAGGTTGCCCTTCTGGCCCATTGCTGTAAGGACTCTTAAATGAGTAAGGATGGAGAGGGGAGCAAGTTGGGGTGACGGGAGTATGTGGAGAGTGATTTGAGAGGAAGAGTTAGTTTCTAAGATGGGGATTTATTGCGTCCTCAAGAAAGATCCATTGACGTCTGATCCCCGGGACCTGGGGACGTGACCTTATTTGGAAATGGGGTCTTTGCAGAAGCAGTAATTAAGAAGTGAGCTAAAATGAGGTTGTACTGGAGTAAGTGTCCTTGCAAGAAGAGAGACAGAGAATGCCATGTGAAGGGGTGGACACACATGGAGAACATCACGTGACTATGAAGGTGAAGGTCAAAGGGCTCCAGCTGCAAGCTGAGGAAGACCATGGGTTGCCAGCTAACCACCAGAAGCTAGGAAGAGACAAGGAAGGATTCTCCTCAACAGATTTCCGATTGAGCAGGGCCCTGCAGACATCTCGATTTTAGGCTTCTGGCCTCCAGAACTATGAGACAGCAAATTTCTGTTGTTTTAAGCCTTGCGGCTTTTGGTACTTTCTTAGGGCAGCCACAGGAAACTCACACGGGATTCTTAGCAGG
>NW_006431396.1:85825-92646 GCF_000325575.1 Pteropus alecto | reverse complement strand
TGGGATGATGGCGCTGGACCAAGCAAGGAGTGAGTAAGAGAACAGGGAAGAACAGTGTTAAGACAGCTTTCCTTTCTATTCCATTATCTCAAAAGAAAAAAATTCTTCTTTTCTCTCTCTTGTGTATCCTTCCATTCTTTTTCTTCTTGAATATTATATTTATATAGCACTCATGGTTGAGTAGACATTCACATACCACTAATAATTAGCAATGCCAGGTTTTCTGACTTCAAATGCAGTATTATTTCTGCCACGGTGGTTTCTATTATTCCAGTACTCGAGACATTACAGATTCTATTGCAAGAGAGCTACAGTGGAGGCAGGCGAGGCGATTATAAGGTGGGATTTTTAGCAATATAGGAGAGAGTAAGAAATTCCCATTAGTGATATCTGAGAGGAAAGTAAAGTTCCTGTTGCTCTGTACCCGATGTTTAACTGTCAGGCATTTTTTTTTTAAATTGGGACTGCTTTTGTTGAACAAAACGCTGTTCCCTATCACTTATATCCATCGTTCTCACTTATATGCTGAATAATGCACTCCCTGTTCCAGGTGGCTGTACTTTACCGAAACTCGAAGACTGTTGTCACATTCCCTCTAAGTCTTCTCTTTTTCATGTTAAATGTTTTCTGCTTCCTTTAGCCATTCTTCCAATGATACCATCTCCAGGTCTGTCGCCCATACCGTTGCCCTTTTGTGCAATCTTGGAAAATGATACCCAGAACTAAACTCAGCATCCCGCTTCCGTTCTAACCACCACAGAGGATAATGGCAGTTGTACTTAAAGAGATCGAGATACCCCCCCGTTTCTCAGTGTGATTTAAGATTACATAAGCATTTTAAGCAATCACCTCATGTCAGTTCATAATGAACCTATGGTCCTCTAAGACACTAGATATTTTTGTATTGTTGCCCAAGTCAGTTTTCTTCTCGAAGCCGCTAACGGACTGAGGCTGCCGCGTTTGCATCTCTCCGTGTCAGGAACCATCTGATATTTCATCTCTTTCTCTTTGTGTTTTTATTTTGCTCCACCGCATGTCTCTTTGACCCTAACCAATGACCTGCTTCCTTTGCTTCCTTATAAAATTTTAGCGACTGTTTTACAGTCACCATGCCATGCATCAGTGAGCCCAGTTAGGATGGCTGACACTTGCTCCTTCCCGAAGCTTCCTTTCCCTTTGGCCTGCAGGCCACCAGGCTCTTCTGGCTCTCCTCTTACTTTCCCAGTTGGCGTCCTCAGTCTTCTTCATGAGTCCCTGGCCCTGTTCATCTCCCTTTCCCTCAACTATTTGCTCCACCTTGGGTTTTGTCCTTGGTTTTCCCGCAATTTCGATGTGCCTTTGTTTTGTGTGTTCGTTTTGCATGCAGTGCGCCTTCAGCAGATAAATCCCATTTGAGATGGCAGCTCTAGATGAGCTCGTGTGGAACCGATCCCTGTGGAAATGCAACCTTTATAAGTAAACTAGAGGAGGCAGACGCAGCAAGAAGACAAAAGGAACAGCCAGATGTGGAATATTTCAAGAAGGAGGGTTAGTCAGTGGTTGACTGTTTGGAGAAGTCAAATAGGGTGAGAATAGACAAGTTACCACTGAATTTTGCAACACAGAGGCTGTTGGTGATCTTAGCAAGCGTGGTTTTATGGAGTGTTGAGGACAAAAGCCAGATTCTAGTAAATTGAAGCGTTAAAAAGAGGTAGATTAGCAGGGAGAGTGCATAGATTATGATTTTCAGAAACGGAGCAGTACCTGGAGCACGTTACAAGGTCAGTCGAGGCTTTTAGGATCAAGGGACATAATGCATGAAAAGTGACTTGGAAATGATAACTCGCTGCATATGTACAAGGAGAAATCCAGAAGGAAGATGGCTGAGGACACGACTCCGGGGAACACCCTCATTTAGAGAGTGGAATGAAGACGAGACCCCTAGAGGAAGGAGTTCAGTTCACGGGACGGACGAGCCCTTTTCTGTGTGTTGTCCATCGGTGCTGGGATTCCAAGAAAGAACCAGCAGATTCCCGGAGCATCAAGCACGTTATAATCTGTTGCTGTGTTTCACAAATTATGGTTGTGTGAATCACCTGCATCCAGGCAGGCTTGTCTCAAGTACGTATTCCAGCCCCCCACCCGCCGCCCCCCAGGCCCACGGAATCAGAATTACAGGGAACGATGCCAAGAGTATGAATTTTTAACAAGTGGCTCTCACTCTGCCAGCTAAGACGACTCATTCACACTACAGTCGGAGAGCCGCTGGCTTAATCGGGTGACACTGAACGTATTAACAAATAACATTAGGTCAAAGAGTTAGTTGAAGGATAGGAAGGCATTTTTTCATCTCTTGTTATAAGTTTATACCATTAGATAAGATAAACTGGGCTGTCCTGTGGGAAAAAAATAGTACAAATTCATAAACATGAGAAAAATAATCTTAAACTCATGCTGCATTGTTTTAGAAATGTTTTGTTTTAACTTATAGAAGCATTCCTCCCTTGTGGAAGGTTTGGGTTATTTTCACTACGTTTCTATTATGGGTAATGCCTTTCTAGTAGAGGCAATATACTTACAGGGATAAGACTGTGAGTTTTGGAACCGTTCTGCCTGGGTTTAAATCCTAGTTCTTATCATGTACTAGCTTTGTAATTTTGGGCAAATCATATAAGTCATCTGTACTTCAGTTTTTTCATTTTAATATAAGTATCATGATAGTGTATAAGTTCATTGATGTGAGATTAAATGAGTTAATTATTGCAAAATGTTTAAAATGGTGCCTGACACATAGTAAGCACTCAATAAATGTAGGCGGGCTATTATTATTCTGAATAGTTATCTTTGTGAATCTAGAGTCTAACTTCTGTTGAACTATTTCTCTAGGATAAATTTTCAGGATGGGATTACTTGCATTAAAGAACGAAGACTTCTTTATTTCCCTTTGCTACTTATGGTCATTGCTTTTCAAAGGGTGATATGAGTTTGTGCTGTATAATTTGTAAATGTAACCTGTCATTCAGTGTAATGTATATGTATGTATGTGTCACATATACATTATGTTGCGCACGTGCACACACACACACACACACACTGTACGCATTTGGTAGGTCTCCATATCTGTATGCACATCAGCATGGCTTAGGTTGTAAGCTTGTACAAGATTGATCTCATTAAGCCTGTTAAGTCGTTGCGTTTAATATTATAGTGCCTTGGTCAATATTGCCGCCAGGTAGGGGTTGATAAGTGATAGCAACTTCTGAAAACAGTATTCTAAGTCGTGTATGTCTTTTTTTCCTCTTGCTAGATTGAAGCCATGGCTATTCTTTTTGCCGTCGTTGCCAGGGGAACCACCATCCTTGCCAAACACGCTTGGTGTGGAGGAAACTTCCTGGAGGTGACAGAGCAGATTCTGGCTAAGATACCTTCTGAAAATAACAAACTAACGTACTCACACAGCAAGTGAGTTCCGCTCTGCGTGGGTAGAGGGTGAAAGAAGTGAATGCTATTATTATAATCGGGACAGGAGAAAACTAGAAAGCCAGCTTCTTTGTAGATCATTCGAATGAGCTGACGGAACCGTACCCTTTACCATCTTAGAAAATATGAAGTTCTGTTCATTACAAATTTAACTTGTAATCATTTTACTCTTATTTTATTAATATCCTTTAAGTGATATTAATATTTTAAAGAAATATACGGAAGTGTTAGCTATAAAAATGACTCGAGCTCTAGGATATGTGAAACTCGATATATAATATTCCTTTCTTCATTCTTTTAGTAAATATTTACTGAGCACTCGATTCTTGTGAAGCACTTTGCTTTGTGTTGACGATACAACAAGAAATGACCTCGTCTCTGCACTCACAGAAGTTATAATTTAATGAAGGAGATGGTCACGTCCATAGATAATTATAGTAGAGGGCGGGAGGTAGTGGTTTGGGGATGCCGTTCCAGGTAGAAGAAACAGCTAGTAGACAAGTGTGGAGGCACGAGGTCAAAGGGCATGTTTAGGGAGCCGCAGCTGGTTTTCCGTGACTGGTGCCCAGCATGATGAAAATAAAGCTAGTGGGATGGGTAGAAGTCACGTTGGGCCTCAAGGCCAGGAGAAGAGGTCGCACTTGACCCCGTGGGCAGCGGGAAGGCGTCGAAGTTTTTCAGCTGGGGTTGACACGGTCAGATTTTGCTTTAGAAAGATCACTGTGGTGGCTGCTTGGAGAATGCACTGGAGAGGGCGCAGATGGATGATCTCAGTAATCAGATAAAACGCCTCCACCTTTCTCGTCAGTACTTCCAAAAAAAACTTTTCTTACTTCATCCTAATTTTCTTATCTCAGAACTCCTTATCGCTTTCCAGGGCTAACTCCTTCAGCAGTTGGGGCCCTAACCTAAGCTACTGTAAGAGAGAGCCCCCCAGATTCAGTGTTAACTTCACTGAGGGAGCCTGGAGGCGAGCACTTCGGGGCCGCGGGGTAGCTTCTCCAGTTCTGGTTGCCTCCCCGTAGTTGCCCAGCATTTTTAAAGGCCGAGCCCAGAAGTGGCCTGACATTTGGCTGCTCAGAAGCCTCTGCTTGCGCTGTGTTGTCTGCTGTGTACTTATGCAGCTAGTCCAGCTGGAAGGGAGGCTAGGGGTCGGTCACTTCTGGCTGCGCAGCCATACGCTCAGCCAAAACCCCGTTACTCCGGAAGGAGTTATAGGAAGTCAGGAGACAACCTGCCATCCTCCAGCCCACTCTTCTTACGCACACATCTGGGTGTCCTCTTCTTCCCAAACACGGAACACGCCTCCTCTCCGCAGAAAGTGGCCCCAGAGACTCATCTGGTCACCATGTCCAGCTCCAAGTCCAGAGAGTCTGGGTGATACACCGTCCTCTCCATCAGGCCCAGCAGTGGCTCCCGTGGCCCATTGACCAGAAACCGAAAGACAAGTCGGACGTCCCCCCGCCGCCCCCACCCCTTTTTCACCCCCACCCCCAGCCAGCAGACAGTGGCGAAGTACGAACAACGTCGCCACAGTGGCAGTTACAAACCCCCATTTAGGAAAGGGAACAAGGTGAACCGTGCAGAGGTCACAGCTGCCTGGCAGTATTAAAATAAGTACTTCAGAGCGATTTCAAAGACCCTCTGTCATGGCTGGGGGTGCTGAGTGCTCCTGCTCTCTGAGAGGAATTCCCTGTCTTTTCTCCCTGACTCCTGGCTTTGTTCTCCAGGAGGTTCTTCCTGGTCCATTATCCTCTCTGGCCACATTCAAAACGGGCATTACAGAGCGTGTGGCATTTGGGAATTGTACGGGTTTTGTAGTCTGCTGCTTGCGGGTATAGCTTAGAGGCCTACGGGTCGCCTTGGGGATTAAAGAATCTCAGCTTCTTGTGAGTATGGCTTTATAGTTTCTTCAAAAAGTTATTAGGCTTACTCTCTGTGTGTTTCTAGTCAAGTCCCAGGAAAATGCCCAGGGGGAGCACATGCAGTCCTTTTAGAGGCGAGGCCGGGGAGGCTGGCTTATACCTTCCGCTCACATTTTATCAGCCGGAACCTAGTCACATAGGCATATCTGGCTCCAAGGGAAGCTAGAATATGGAACCCAGTGGAAATGTGCTTATAGGACAAGAAGGCAGTGTTACCCACCCGCATCCTAATCCTGGCCTGCCCCGTGTCTGCTGGAGTGAGGCCCCATCACTGAGTTGTTTTGTTTTTTTTGACCTTCTGTCGTGGTCTCTTTCCTATAATCGTGTTCCATCCTGCCCATCAGAAACGTCTTTTGTGACTGTACGCCAAAAGAAAAAAGTCCATTTTACTGTAAAACAATCATTTCCCCCGTGAAATCGGATCTTCCACTTGCTATTCCTCTCTTCTTGAGCTGCATCGCCAGTCATGCGATTCGCCGAGCCTAAAAAACTTCAGAATCATATTTCTTTACCGAATCCTTGCCATCCTCCCACAAAAGGGATTTCAGTCCACGCCCTCTCCCCTACCCCTATCCACTTGTCACAGTGCTGGCTCAGACCTTCCCTGTTTCTTATTTCTAATAGCCTCCTCCTAACCGAGTTTTCTGCTCCCTCCTTAACTCTATATTTCACATTTCTTTGATTACCCTTTCTTGCTTAAAGTCCATATTTGCTTGAAGAATAAAGCCCCAAGGTGGCCTTCACATTTTTTCCGTTCCTGACCTTTCCCTCCTTATCTCTATAGGACTCCTTGCCATTCCCTGACCTCGGAGTTTTATTTTAAGCTTTAGTATATTTTTTCTTGTTTTTGCATCTTGGAATTTCCTTCCCCTCCTAGGCCCCTGGTAAATTTTTACTCATTTTACAGATCTCAGATGCTTTCTTAATCATGTTAATCCTTCTAAAAGGGCAGAGGTGTTCAGAGCCCGTCCTTCAGCACGTACTCTTTGCCCACGGGCTAAAGTTCCCTCACAAGGCTGGGAAGATTCTTCAAGATGTTCCCCTACTCCCTTCTCTGGCTTTATCTCTGAACTTCAACCCTGTTTTGTTCTAAAGCAAACTTAGCTATTTGCATTTCAGTGCTGGATTCTTTCTCTCTTCCTGGCCTTTGCAATAGGTGTTCCCTTTGACTTGAATATGTTTGCCTTACTTCCTTTAAAAAAATATGACTTTGTCTTCTTAAGCTTAAATGTTCCCTCTGGAACCCCCTGACTCCAAACTGGCCCAAATGTCCCCTTTTTGTGTGTCTCCATTGAATCCTGGCTTTATTCATATTGTAGCACTTACCACACTGTATTATGATTGCAATCTTTATTTTTTTTGTCTCTGTCCCCTGCTGACTGTGGGCTCCTTGATGGCCGGGACCGTCCCTTGTTACCTTTTGTTGTCTTTGCACCA
>NW_006431396.1:67119-85753 GCF_000325575.1 Pteropus alecto | reverse complement strand
TAAGCGGTCTGTGGTTTGTCTGGTTGTCAGTAGCACGTGCAGGCCTGGAGCTGAGGACTTATGTCAGGCCTAGATTTAGGAATCGCCATCCTAATTGCGGTAGCCGAAAACGAACAACAGAACATGAAAGCGGATGCCACCGTCTAGGGGGTGTGTATGAAAAAAGCAGGGGGCCGAGGCTGCTGGACAGCGTCAGCAGAGGAGAGACTGCCACGTGGACCAGGCAAGCCCGGTGTCAAGTGGTACAAGGGAGAGAGGGTATTTTCCAGAAGGAAGTGGTCAGCACTGTGAAACATTTCAGAGAGAGCCCCTGGATGTGGCAATGTGGAAGTCGTTGGTGGCATCGATGTGAACGGCTTCGGAGGAGCGGAGGAGGACATTCTGCCTGAGGTCCCTGACCTCCTTGTAATTCATGCCCGGCCTCTCCGTAAACAGTAATCATCTAATTCAGCAGGGGCTCCTGTCTCTGCATTTGCCCCAGGTAGAAATGTGGGAGGCAACGTGGAGTTCCCCCTGTGCCTTGCCCCCAATAGCCAGTCATCAAGCTCTGTTCTGTTTCTTCTCCGTCCCTTCTTCTTCCCCACCCGCAGTACCATAGCTTATTTCCCTCATTGTTGCTTACGTGCTCGAGTGCCGGAGGGTCTCCTGTCTGGTCCTCACTCCGCACTCTGGCCAAAGCATCCTTTTATAGTGCAAACCCGATCACATTCCCCAGATGAAATCCCTTTGATGCTCGTTAGCTGTTCTTAGGATAATGCATAGAGAGGTTTTAAAGTCTTTTATAACCCGGCCTTTGCTTAATTCTCCAGCCTCATCTGACCAGCCAATTTATTTTTTCCTTCTAGTCTCTATTCTAGTCACGTGAACCGATTTTACTTTCCTAAACCCATTATGTGTTCCAGGCCCTCGCGCTTGCGGTCTCTCACTCTGCAAACCTCTTCTCTCGCTCTTCACCTTGTCTCTTCAGGTCTCAGATCTCAGTTTAGATATCACCTGCTCCAGGATATCTCTCCTGTTATACTTCAGCAAAGTCTGTTAGGTACCTCTTCCGTGTCCTCCGACCACCATGCAGTGCCTTTAACCCCGCATCTACAGGCTGCCCCGTAATGCCCTGTACTGTGATCCCTGTGCAGGCAGGGACTGGTCACTTTCCTGTTCGTATCCTCAGCACCCAGCCCAGCAACTGCCTCGAAACAGATACCAAACAAATGTTATTGTTGAGTACTTGGTAGGAAGAAAAAAGTGCTTGCTTTGAGATCTTGGGAGAAGGCGAGGAATAACATATGGCTCATCGGGGGTTAATCTTAATTACATGTCCCTCCTAAGATGTCATCTCTTGTTCAGGCCTTAAGAGTCCAATTATGCTTTTGCAGCTGTCACTTTAGTGGGTAATGTGCATACTGCTGTGCTGTGTAGCTAGGGTAGAGACCTTCTTTTAATTTCCTGTTTGTTCCTATCGGTTTTATGTGAGAGAAACAGGTACGTATAGGGGAAGCGGAGGGAAAATAAACAGCAGCTATAAATAACATGGTCACATTAGCAGTACCGAATTTGCTTATGCACAGAAGGAAGATAGAAGTGAAACAGATATTGCTTATAACCACAGTAACTTTTATATTTTTTATTCTGCAGCTATTTGTTTCATTACATCTGCCAAGACAGGATCGTGTACCTTTGTATCACTGATGATGTAAGTGGAAGACACGTTGCTATCTATGTGTGTTGTTAATAGAGTCAGTTCTTATCTATATCTCTGGTGGGTAAAGGTGACATGGATATAACTGTTTGTAGCTGGACATTTTTTTCCTAAACTTTGCATTGATCACATAGAGCAGCAAATGACCAGTTGATAATCTGGGTACGTGCAAACCAGCTCGGTTTTACTAGCGTTTTAGCTTAACCTCCTGCAACTCCTCCATTTATCCTATTGTGTAGTGAGAATTGGAGTTCATAATTATGACCCTTTGGTATCAGGTCCTGTCACAATTTAGTCATCTGAAATATTAAATTATTTCATTCATCCAGTGGATGCTAAGTGAATTTTTTAAGGCATATGAACTTTGCGAAAACAGAATCTCAATACGTTATGATCAGCTTCATAAACCCATAGTTCACATGTGTAGGTTGGTTTTCCAGTATTTGTAGGTTCTAGCCTCAAAATGCTCAATAACAGTGTCATCGAGGTTCTTTTCCCCTCTGCTATCCTTAGCGTCAGCTTCTTCCCAGACACATTCCCCTTACAATCGGATGGAGACACATGCTTATTCATGTCCGGAGAAGAGGGACTATGCCTTCTTGAGTCTCTCATTGTAGGAAAAGCCTCCCCTCGCTTCCCCCTGCTTTCAAAGCGGACTTTCTTTCATGTCTTATTGACTAGGGCTCGGTTACATACTTGTTTATAAATTGATCACTGACAGGAATGGGGTTGGTGTGATTGCCGTAGGTCAGAGATCTCAACCTTTATTGTGTCACAGACCCATTTGACATTCATGGGCCCCTCCCAGAATGTTATTAAAGATGAAGTAAAGTACATGACTATAAACAAAACCAAGTATATTGAAAGACAGTATTCAGAGTATTTAAACAATTAATATAGTAGTGTATATGCTTCATTGTTAATTCATTAAATGACAAGATCTAGTCATGGGTCTTATAACTAATTTTGAAGTGGTGATGAGTATAAACAATATTTCAAGATGTCTATAACTGATGGTATACGAAAAAAAATTTTCTATTGGTGACAGAGTCACAGATACCATCTAATACTTACCTACTCTGGTTTGTTACCTACATTCTCAATTGAAATATAAGTTAAAGACTGCTGAAAATGACAACATAGTTTGTTTTTTCCGTCCAAGTCCGTGGGCCCCTGGAATTCGGACCATTGACCCCAGTTTAAGAGCCCTCGGCTTAGACTCCGCACCCTGTGTGAAGTGGAGATGAGTTTCAACCACAGCGATCATCACAGTGATTTTTATTCCCGGTTTCACAGTATTTTCTAAAAGTGCTTTTAAAAATCCAGCTATATCTGAAGTTACCAGTGTGAATGGGCTTGCAGTAGATGAGAAATAAATGTCACTGAATTTGGGATGGTCAGCGTTGAGTCTAATATTTTCTCGAGCTGTAATTTGTGTGTAAGTGTGTTTTTAGGCAAGTGTGTGTTTAGTCAAGAGTACATACATCACTTGATCTTTTCAAATGTATCACCACTGTTAAAAAAAATCAAAGTTTGTGTCAATAGTGTTATGTTTGTGTATGAAAGACAGTACTATTATTATGGATTTATTAACCATCTTATGCTAGGCTGTCTGATAGAGCCTGAAAGAAATGGAGGAAATAAAACCCGATTCCTGCTCTCAAAAAGCTAACCTCAATTCTGTTATCTTCAGTTAGCAGTAATCAAAAGCATCGGGATTGGACTCTAAGCTCTGTCATTTACTAGTTGTCTGACCTTCAGCAGGTCAGTTACCCTTCCAGAGCCTTTGTTTCCTTATCTATAAGGTGAGGTCAGGGCCGTACCCCCTCGTGGAATCATCGCTCAGTAAATGTTAGCTTTCTTAAGGTTGCTGTTAATCACCCATCTCATCTTTAGTTTACTTTATCACGCAAACTCTGTGTTGATCTCTCTTCAGGATTTTGAACGTTCCAGAGCCTTTAATTTTCTGAATGAGATCAAGAAGAGATTCCAGACCACGTATGGTTCAAGGGCACAGACAGCACTCCCATATGCCATGAACAGTGAGTTCTCAAGTGTCTTGGCCGCACAGCTGGTAAGATATATCTCAGTATATAGTACTTGGACTCACATCTTCTTTATTACCTTAAAGCACCGTGAACGTAGGGGACCCTGACAAGCAGAAGTTTTCCGATTGTGCTGTCGTATGCCAACATAATGACATTTCCCTGATCAAAAAAATTTAAAGGGGCCATTTTAAGGGAGAAAGCTAATAATTGGCGATGTTCACTCTTCATTGTGGTCAGAGTATCTCAGGGTTGGAAAGGATGTTGAAGATCATCTATTTAGACTACCCACCTAACGTGCACAGTGGCCTCTTAACCTCATCACTGACCTTCTACTGTCCCATGACGCACATTTCATTTTTGAGCAGAATAGTCATTCGAAAGTCTGTTTACCTGTACGAATACCTGTTTGGGCTCAGTGAAGTTTTACGTACATATACACCTGTGAAATACCACCCTTTCTAAGGTAGAAAACATCTCCGTGACGCTCGAGGTTCCCTCATGTCCCTTTGCAGTCATTCCTGTCCCCCCACACTCTGCCTCAGGCAACCACTGCTCTGTTTTCTGTCACTTTAAGTGAGTGTGGTCTTTTCTGGAATTTCCCATACATGGAATCATACATGATGTCCTCTTTTGTGTCTTCACTCACTGAAGCCACTTGATATTTATCCATGAAGCGCCTAGTAGTATCCTATGCACATACCACAACTGGTTTATCCATCTACCAGTTGCTGGATATCTGAGTTGCTTCCAGTTTTCAGCCATCACGAATAAAGCTGTTATGATCTTTGGTAAATACCTAGGAATGGAATTGCTGGGCCATATGGTGAGTATTGTTTAATTTGATAATCATCAAATTTTTTTCCAAAGTAGTCGTACCATTTACTTTCCCACCAGCAGTTTCCATGTTTCTGCATCCTTGTCAATGCTTGTTATGGTCTGTGTTTTTAATTTTAGTCATCCTAGTGGGTGTGTAGTGATATCTCTTTGTGGTTTTAATTTACATTTCCCCGATGACTAATGGTGTTGAGAACTTTAAAAATGCTTACCCTTTATCCATGAAACCATTGAAGTGCAAAGGCGTAAGTTCTGTCTATGATTGTGTCGTGCATGAGAAAAGACTTATTTTAATTGACAACTTTTCGTTTCACGTCTTCCTGTAAGTGTTCTTTTTAATACTATTTTTGAGCATTCAACTTCTGAACATGCATTCCTCTGGGGATGCAGTTCCTTTAAATAGTTATAAATCTTTATTATTCAATCAGCCAGTTTGTTTTATACTTCCCGATTCGTCATTAGCTCCAGTTCTGTGTGTGACCCCCCGAATAAACCTGTGCCAGTTTCCTTATTTGTAAATGGAGATAATGATAATAGCGTCTTCATCATAGAGTTTTGGGGTGGATTAAGTAATACCTTCGACGTCGAAGCATTTGGCACAGAGAAATGACCGGAATACTGTGTATTAAGCATTCCATAATTGTTAGCTACCGATAATAACGTCAACATATATACTGTCATCGGTGTCTTACATTTGTAGATCCTATAAAAAGCAGATGAAAATAGGATGCAGACTCTGATCCCAACAGATACAGGAGCAGATGCTCAGAAGCTGGGCCATTTCCTACCTCATCATACCCAAGAAGTGGGGAACAATTTAGGATGCCCTTTCTCTGTCCTGTCCCCCCTGCCCCGACTCCAGTCTTTCCTTCCTTCCTTTCTTGTCTGAGCACAGACTATAGAACCCCCTACTTCTGCTCCAAGAGCCTCAGATGTATATTTGATATGTTATAATACATTTCGCTTTATTTAATTTAAAATCATTTTGTATTTTTATACTGTAGCAGTTATATCTTATATGGTAGCATTTTTTATGCTGCTTATATTTTTCCTAGGTCTGGTAACAATTGAATGACGTGACGTACGTCTTTTACATCAACAGAGATAATTTTATAGCATTCCTCAATTCCTCTTCTTTTCATTTTGCCATTGTAAATAAACGCTGGGTACCATAAGTTTAATCTTATTTTCTTATAGAAGCATCATTCTGAGAATAAGGGCCTAGACAAAGTGATGGAGACTCAAGCCCAAGTGGATGAACTGAAAGGAATCATGGTCAGAAACATAGGTACGTATGTTTCATGGCATAGTCCACATGCGTCTGGGCCAGAATGGTGACGGATTACTCGACTGGGGTCAAATTATCCTGGAGAGGCTGCAACAGAACTTTCTTATTCTTACTACTGAAAGCTAATTGTCAACTGAGATACAGAGATTACTTATCTACGATACTGCCTACTGCGCAAATGCTTTCTTTTTAGTACTTATGACTGTTCTTCATTCTAAATTCGTCAGTTTGCTTAGCAAGACTGATTTCTGAGTCCCACACAACAGCTCAGCAACTTAGCATAATTTACTCAGTTTTGGCCGGAGATACCAAGGTAGCTGATACTATCAGTAGACGCTTAAGGTATAACTAGTTGTCTTCCTTAGAAAAATTGTAGCTCTTGATCGAAAGACAGAATTGGACCAAAAAACGATTATAGTCTTCAAAAATATGAACTGTGATATAAATTTGGTCAGCCTGTGTTTTCTCAAAAACCTGTTTAGCACATTAAAATAATTCAGATAAGTGCATCAAGTTTATCTTTTAATTGATTGTTCGATGGTATTTAGATTTACGGCGATGCCAGCTTTTTGAAAAGGACTGGTTCTCACACTGGAGTTCCTGTGCCAGCAGCAGCAGCATCTCTGGCATCCTGTTAGAAATGCACGTTTTCAGGCCCCAGCTCAGACCTACTGAACCAGAAACTCCGGGAGTTGGGCCTAGCAATCTGTGTTTTCACAAGCCCTCTGGGGGATTCTAGTGCACACTTAGGTTTGAGAACCACTCTATTAAGGGGAGTGAATATCACAGACAATAACTTTTATAAAATTGAACAAAAATGACTATATAATTGCTTTATAAGATAGCTAACTGAGACATTGTCAAGTTTCATAAATGTCCATTTACTTACAATCTTGGATTTCCTATTGGAATTATTTTTATATTTATTAGAACAGGTATAGATTATGAAAAGACATTTTTAAAACTGTAGTCTAGGTCTCACCATCCTAAAGATTCATATCCTTTTTCTTTAAATTTTTACCTACTTGGCTACGTTGTCGCAATCATAGTTTATATTCAGTTTTGTGGAAGAAGTATAATAGATTAATCAAGATCTGGAATCATACATGCCTGAGATCGAGTCTTGATTTCAATTCCTACTTGCGGTTAGCCTTTGGTTAATCCTCTAACCTCTCTGAGCTTTCTTTCCTAATCTGCAAAAGGAAGTTAATAGAACCTCAGGTTACCAGAATGAAGAGGTAATGTACATGAAGCCCTGTGTGGTGTCTGACACATAGGAAGGGCAGAATGATTATTAGCTCTCATTAGTCTGCTTTATGCTCATACAGTATTGCATTAAGTTATATCACAGGTTACCAATCATGTTCTTACTTTGGATGCCGATTCTCTAGAGCAGTGGTGCTCAGAGTGCTGTTTCACAACCAGATAAGGAGCTTGCTTCAAAATATAAGTCCCTGCTCCATCGAGAGCATCTTACTATGAAAATGTCAGTTGGACTGAACAGTGTTCTTAGAGACTGAGTTAAAGCAGCAGCAAACACTCTTAGCGCTGACTTAGAAGTTTGTGTTATGATAACAGTTCTGTTATAAATGTTTTTGTGCCTGTTAACGTTTTTCTTATTTTCTTAAGATTAATTCCCAAGAATGGGATTGATAAGCAAAGGGCAGAAAGACTTTTGAAGTTCTTGATATGTACGTGTCTTGGCTATTTGAAGTGATTTTCTTTTATCGATTTTAGTTTAATTATACGTCTAGATGCAGACAAGCAAACCTACTGAAAAAAACTGCTAATATTTCTTTTTCCTTTTTTTTTTTTTTTTTTTTTGTCACGATGCATTTTCTTTTTCCTTTTTTTTTTTTTTTTTTTGGTCACCAGATGCATTTCTTTTGCCTGAAAGTGGAAGCAGCCAACTACTACAATATTATTTATTGCAGATGCAAAATGTTTTCAGAAAACGAACCTTTTTTAATCAACTCCTTTTAAACGACTTACTTATTTTTAGAGTAACAGAAGCAGCAAATTAAAAATGTAACAAAAACATTTCTAACCATCTCCCTTTGATTTTTTAACAGCTTTATTGAGACACAGTTCACATACCATACAGTTCGCCCGCTTAAAGTATACAGTCCAGTGGTGTTTCTTATGGTCACAGAGTTGTGCGACCATCACCTCAATTTTAGAACATCTTGGTCACCCCCAAAAGAAATCCTGTACCCACTTACAGTCACTCTTCTTTTTCCCTCAGCCTCCAGACCTAAGTAACAATTAACTTCTTTTCTGTCTCTATAGATTTGCCTGTTCTGGAAATTTCATAGAAATGGAATCATACATAAGTGGCCTTTTATATCTTGGCTTCTTTCACTTAGCGTAATGATTTTGAGGTTCGTGTTGTAGCATGTATCAGTACTTCATTCCTTGTTACGGCTGAATAATATTCCATTGTATTGATACGTTTTTATTCATCCATCTATTAGTTGATGGGCACGTTGGTGGTTTCCACTTTTTGGTTATGAATAATGCTCCCGCAACCCTTAGTGTATGAGTTTTTGTGTAAGCATATGTTTCCAGTTCTCTTGGGTGTGTACTTAGGAGTAGAATTGCTGGGTCACACGGGAACTCCATGTTTAATGTTTTGAGTAAGGCCAGACTCACCATTGTACGTTCCCAACAGCATTGTGTGAGGGTTCCAGTTTCTTCACGTTCCCAACAGCATTGTGTGAGGGTTCCAGTTTCTTCACATCCTTGCCAAAATTTATTATCCGTCTTTATTATAGCCAATTTAGTACGTGTGAAATGGTACTTACTGTGGTTTTGATTTGCATTTCCCTGATTGCTAATGATTTCCATCATGTGCTAATGGCCCATTGCACATCTTTGGGGAAATGTCTTCAAAATCCATGTCATTTTTAAAGTAGCTTGTCTCTTTGTTGAGCCATAAGAGTTCTTTGTGTACTCTGAATACTGCACCCTTATGAGACATGATTTGCAAAAATTTTCTCTCATTTTATGGGTGGTTATTTCACTTTTTTTGATAGTGATCTTTGAAACAAAAAAGTTTTCATTGTGATCAAGTCCAATTTATTATTTTTCTTTTGTTGCTTGTCCTTTGGGTGTCATATTTAAGAGACCATTGCCTAAGCCAATGGCACAAAGATTTAGTCTTCTGTTTTCTTCTAAGAGTTTTATAGTTTTAGCTCTTACATTTGGTCTGTGATCTATTTTGAGTTAATGTTTGTGTGTAAAGTAAGAAGGGGTCCAACTGAATTTTCTCAAATGTGCATATCCAGTTGTCCCAACACCATTTGTTAAAAAGACTTTTCTTTTCCTGTTGAATGGTCTTAGCATCCTTATCCTTATCAAAAATCAGTTATCCATAGACCTGTGGGTTTATCTGGACTCTCAGTTCTGTGTCATTTAATCTATATGTCTCTCCTTATGCCAGTACCATACCATCATGATTACTGTGGATTTGTAGTTAGTTTTAAAATCAGGAAGTATGAGTCTTCCACCTTCGTCCCTCTTTTTTAAGATTGCTTTGGCTATTCTGAGTACCTGTCATTTCCATAAGAATTTTAAGGTGAGCTTGTCAGTTTCTGCAAACAGAGTAGCTGGGATTTTGCTAGGGATCCTGTTGAATCTGTAGATTAATTAGGAGAGTACGTCCAGTTTAACAATATTAAACTTCTGCTCCCGTGAACATGTGATGCCTTTTCATTTACTTAGGTCTTCTTTAAGTTTTTTTCCAACAATGATTTGTAGTTTTCAGTGTACAAGTCTTACATGACAGAGACTCTGAGCTTGACCAAATATTAGACAGGCTTCTCGTAACCCTGTGTTTGGCCCTCATCCTTGGACTCTGTCCTCTGCCTGCCTAAGCCTGTCTTAGCAAAGAATCCTGATAAGTCAATCTCCTGCCCTTGGTATCTTATCACCCTTGATAGCTGATTAAGTTCTTAATCCCCTGCCTTTGATGTGTAAACTTTGGCCTGCCTTTAGGGAGATCCTTTTAGGCTAGTTGAGCAAGATTCCCCTACCCTTGTTTTCTCCTCTTAGTAATTTTCCATCCACTGACTACCCCCTCACTCTGCTCATTGTCTGTAAGTCTCCACTTGTCCTTTTTCTTCATTATCGAGATATAATTTATGTACAACATCCTGTGAGGAAGGCGTACAGCGCGTTGATTTGATGCATGTATATATTGCTATATGGTTACCACCTTAGCTTTAGCCAACATCTGTCACGTCACAAATTAATTTTCTGTCATGAGAACATTTGAGATCTAGTCTCAGCAGTTTTGAAGTATATAATACAATATCGTTGACTGTCGTTGGTGTGCTGTGCGTTAGACCTGCGGTCACTCATCTTCTGGTTGCAAATGTACGCCCTTTAACAGTGCCTCCCCAGTTTCTCCCTTGGTAACCTCCAGCCCACTCTCCATTTTTATGAGTTCAGCATGTTTAGATTCCATATATAAGTAATATGCAATATTTGTTTTTCCCTGTCTGGTTTATCTCACTAAAGCATTGTGTCCTCAAGTTCCATCCATGTTGTCGCAAATGACAGGATTTCCTTCTTTCTCGTGGCTCAATAATATGCCAGTGTGTGTGTGGGGTGTGTGTGTGTGTGTGTGTGTGTGTGTGTGTGTGTGTGTGTGTGTTCATATCTTCTTCATCCATTCATCCATTGATGGACACAGGTTGTTTCCATGTCTTGGCTATTGTGAATAGGGCTGAAAAAACATGGGAGCGCAGATGTCTCCTCAAAATCCTGTCTTTATTTCCTTTGGCTATATACCCAGAAATGGAATTGCTAGATCATATGGTAATTGTACTTTTAATTTATTGAGAAACCATGCTGAGCCAGTTTACATTTCTACCAACAGAGCAAAAGGGTCTCTTGTTTTCCACATGCTTGTCAACACTTGTTATCTCTTGTCTTCTTGGTGATGAACATTCTAACAGGTGTGAGGTGGCATCTTAACGTGGTTTCGATTTGCATTTCCCTGATGCTTAGTGATGTAGAATGTCTTTTTTTGTACCTGTTGGCCATTTGTATGTCTTTGGGAAAATATGTGTTTGGTTCCTCTGCCTATTTTTTCATCAGTTTGTTTGTTTTTGCTACTGAGCTGTATAAATTCTTTATATGTTTTGGATGTTAACCCTTTACAGATATATGGTTTGTGAATATTTTCTCCCATTCTGTAGGTCACCTTTTCACTTTGTTGATTGTTTCTTTGTGCAGCTTTTTAGTTCGATGTAGACCCACTTGTTGATTTTTGCTTTTGGTGCTTGTGCTTTGGTGTCATATCCTAAAAAATCATTGCAAAGACCAATGTCAGGGACTTTCCATGTTTTCTTCTAGGAGTATTATGGTTTCAGGTCTTACATTTAAGTCTTTAATCCATTTTGAGTTATTTTTTTTGAGTGGTGTACAGTAAATCCTCACTTAACGTCATTGATATGTTCTTGGAAACTGTGACTTTAGGTGAAATGATGTGTGAATAAACCAGTGTGACCCTAAGCTAACTTATATGAGAGTTAAGTTCCTCTGGCATATTTCTGATCACAAAAACATCACCAAACTTCTAAATAAAGACCCCAAAACACTTGTAATATTAAACATTGAAATACATGTGAGTTATACATACATTTAAGAAACGTTAATAAAAACAAGTAAAATTATTTTCTAGCTTATATTGTAGTCAGGGTCACTGATGGCCACAGCCTGTCCTGGGAGCTCGGGGCATAAGGTGAGACCCACCCTGGACAAGATGCCATTCCATTGTTGGGCACACTCACACCCACACCTGTCCCCACTCATAGTGGGACAATTTGGACACACCAGTTAACCTAATGTGCACATCTTTGGGATATGGGAGGGCACTGGAGTACCCCAAGAAAACCCATGTAGACCTGGGGAGAATATGCCAACTCCGCACAGTGGCCCCAGCTAGGAATCAGGTTTTTTTTTTCTCTCATCATTGTTATAATGAAATGATGTTATTTGAGGACCTGCTGTATATAGGGATCCAATTTCAATTTTCTGCATCTGATTTTCCAGTTTTCCCAGCATCATTTGGTGAAGAGACTATCCTTTCCCCACTGATTCTTGGCTCCCTTGTCAAATCTTAGTTGACTGTACATGCTGGGGTTTGTTTTTGGGCTGTCTGTTCTTTTCCATTGGTCCACGTGTCTATCTTTACACAAATACCATGCTGTTTTTAATTACTATAGCTTTGTAATCGTTTGAGATCAGGAAGTGTGTCACCCATGGCTTTGTTCTTCTTTCTCAGAATTGCTGTGGCTATTTGGGGTCTTTTGTGGCTCCATGCAATTTTTAGGATTTTTTTTTTCTATTTCTTTGAAAAATGCCAATGGAATTTTGTTAGAGGTAGGATTGACTCTGTAGATGGCTTTGGGTGTATGGACATTTTAACAATATTAATTCTTTCAATCCATGAACATGCTGTATCTTTCCATTAGTTTGTGTCTTCTTCAATCTCTTTCATCAGTCTTGTATTTTTTATTGCACAGATCTTTTACTTCCTTAGTTAAAATTATTCCTAAGTATTTTATTATTTTTGTTAGTATTGTAATCAGGACAGCTTTCTTTATTACTTTTTTGGATGTTTTGTTTTTAGTATATAGAAATGCAACAGATGTTTGTATGTCGATTTTATATCCTACAACTTTACTGAATTTGTTCAATAGTTTACAGGTTTTTGGTTGAGCCGTTAGGATTTTCTATATATATATATATGATATCTGCAAATAATGACACTTTTACTTTAACAATGACACTTCTCACTTTCCGATTTGCATGCCTTTTATTTCTTTGTCTTAACTAATTACTCTAGCTAGGACTATGTAAATAAATGTCAGTGGTGAGAGTAGGCACCTTTGCCTTGTTCCTGATCTTAAAGGAAAATCTTTCAGTCTTTCACAGTCGAGTATGATGTTAGCTATGGCTTCGTCAAATATGGCCTTTATCACAATGACATACGTTCTTCCTATACTCAGTTTGTTGAGAGTTTTTATCATGAAGTGATGTTGTAGTTTGTTAGACTTTTTGGCATATATTGAGATCATAAATTTTTATCTTTCGTTCTGTTAATGTGGTGTATCACATGGATCGATTTATGTTGAACCATTCTTACATCCTAAGGATAAATACCACTTGGTTATGGTGTATGGTTTTCTTAACGTGTTGTTGAATTTGATTAGCTAAATTTTTTTTGAGAATTTTTGCATCTGTATTCATCAGGAATATTGGTCTATAGTTTTCTTTTGTGTAGCGTCCTTATCTGACTGTGATATCAGGGTAATGCTGGCCTTGTAAAATAAGTTTTGAAGTATTCCCTCCTCTTTGGTTTTTTGGAAGAGTTTGAGATGGATTGACATTCTTTTTTTTTTCCCCCAGTGTTTGGTAGAATTCACCAGTGAAGCCATTTGGTCCTGGGCTTTTCTGTATTGGGAATTTTAAAATTACTGATGCAGTCTCTACTCGTTATTAGAATGTTCAGAGTTTCTGTTTCTTCCTGATTCGGTCTTGGGAGATTGTATGTTTCTAGGAATACAGTTGACCCTGGAACAACGTGCATTTGAATTGCATGGGTCCACTTATTTGTGGATTTTTTTTTTCAGTAAATATACAGTCAGCCCTTCGTATCCCTGGGTTTCACATCCGTATATTCAACCAACCGTGCATTGAAACAGTATATTTGATCCACAATTGGGAATCTGTGGATGCAAAGGGCCAACTGAAGTTATATGTGAATTTGACTGCATGGGGGCGGGGGGTCAGTGCCCCTAACCCCATGTTGTTCAAGGGTAAACTGTATATCCATTTCTTCTAAGTTACCCAGTTTGTTGGCATATAATCATTCATCGTAGTATCTTATCCTATGTATTTCTGTAGCATCAGTTGTAATATCTGTTTCATTTCTGATTTTGTTTATTTTTATTAAATGTATTGGAGTAACATCGATTAATAACGTTATATAATTTTCAGGTGCACAAGATTATAATTCGACACCTGCGTACTCTATCTATCGCATGTTCCCTACCAGAAATCTAGTTTCCTTCAGTTAACCATGTATTTGACCCCCCTTCCCCCACTTCGCCCTGCCCCCACTTCCCCCTCTGGTAGCCAGCATTCTGTTGTCTCTGTTTGTTTTTGTTTAATGAAATTATATAGGTTTTTGTTTAATAAAAATTATTGCTTAATAAAATTATATAGGTTTCAGGTGTACTATTGTTATGTTTTTATATTCCACATATGAGTGAAATCATACGGATTTTGTCCGTTTCCATCAGACTTTTTTCACTTAGCACGATACTGCCAAGATCCATCACGTCGTTGCAGACGACACTGTTTCATCCTTTTTATGACTGAGCAGTCCTTTGTACATATATCAGATCTTCTTTATCCACATTCCTGATTCTATTTATTGGAGTCTTCTCTCGTTTTCTTAGTCTAGCTAAAGGTCAGTCAATTTCATTTATCTTTTTACAAAACCAGCTCTTAGTTTCACAGAACCTTTCTATTGTTTTTTTCTGGTCTCTATTTCACTTATTTCCACCCAGACTGCTGTCATTTCCTTCCTTCTAACTTTGGGCTTAGTTTGTTCTTTTTCTAGTTCCTTGAGTTGTAAAGTTAGGTTATTTATTCGATATCTTTCTGTCTTCTTAATATATGCATTTAGTACTATAAACTTCCCTCTCAGAACTGCTTTTTCAGCAGCCCCTAGGTTTTCGTATATTCTCGTGTTTTCATTTTAATTTGTTTCGAGGTCTTTTTAATTTCCACTTTGGTTTCTTCTTTGACCCACTGGTTGTTCAGGAGTGTGTTGTTTAGTTTCCATACATTTGTAGATTTTTCAGCTTGCCTCTTGTTGATGTCTAGTTGCATACCATTGCGGTTGGAAAATACTTGGTCTGATTTCAGTCTTGAATTTGTTAAGACTCGCTTCGTGTTCTATCATCCGATCTAACCTGGAGGGTGTTCCTTGTGCAATTGAGAAGACCGCGTGTTCCACTGCTGTTGGATGGAATGTTCTGTGTATGACTGTTCAGTCTGCGTGGTGTAATGTATGGTTCAAGTCCGACATTTCCTTGTTGATTTGCTCTCTGGATGATCTATCTGTCCGTTGCTGAAAGTGGGGTACTGAAGTCCCGTACTGTTATCGTGTTGTGGTCTGTTTCTTCAGATCTGTCGGTATCTGCTTCCGATGGGTGCCCCGCCCTTACAATTGTTATATGTCCTTGATGAATTGACCACTTTATTATTATCTAATGACCTTATTTGTGTGTGGTTACCGTATTTGGCATGCAGTCTTATTTCGTTTGATGGAAGTATAGCTCTCCCCACTTTCATTTGGTTTTCGCTCGCATGGATTTCTTTTTCCATCCCTTCACTTTTGAGCCTATGAATGTACTTAAATGCAAGTGAGTGTCTTGTAGGCAGCATATATTTGGGTCTTGCGTTTTTGTCCGTCCAGCTATCCAGACGCTCTGTGCTTTCTGATTGGTGAATCCAATGCATTTACAGTTAGAGTAATTACTTATATGGAAGGATTTACTAATTCATCTTATTCATTGTTCCTTTCCCCTCTATTTCTGCCTGCCTTTTAAAACTGATGATTTTCTGCAATGGTGTGCTCTGTTTCTCCTTTCTTTATCTTTCACGAGTCTAGGTTTTTGTTTTCTGGTTACCATGGGGCTTACACAAAACATCTTATCAAGTCGTCCATTTGAAGCTGATGGCAACTTCATTTGCACACGAAAGCTCCCCCGGCTGTCATATTTTTGATGTCACAGTCTACCTAATTTTATATTTGTGCATTCATTAGCAAATTATAGTAGCCGTAGTTATTTCGAATACTCTTTTCCTTTAACCATTAGGCTATAGTCATGTTCAACACCCCATTCTATTATAGAATCCGAGTTTTCCAAATCTATATATTTACCTTTACCAGTGGATTGTGGAGTTTCTTACGTTCTCATGTCACTAAGTGCTGCTTTCTCATTTGAAGCATGAGACACCTCAAATCTTACCTGCCGCTTTCAGGTAGGAAATCCTGTTCACTGGTCCTCTTATATCTGGGGTTTTCTTTGACCTTGTATGACTACACCTGCCCCATGCTTCTTGCTCCAACTCGTGACAGAATTCTTAAGCTTTTAAGTCTTCTCTGGTCTTACAGCTCACCAGGCTGGCTCCCGGAAAGCGCTCTATTTTCCAGAAGATGGCACCGCACCTCAATTTGATGCCTTCACCCTTGTCCACAGACCTGGTCTGATATTCTGAGAGCAATCTTTTCACTGACACCTGCTCTTGTCACTGTACTTGGGAGCACGCACAAGGAGCTGGCCACAGAGTAGGGGGAGGCGTGGGTGTTGGGAATGACTGTGGGACAAGTGGTGGCATCATTGGGTAAGGATCTCCCAGAGGCTTGGGGGCGGACATTCTGCTGAAGTCCTGAGCACAGCCATCAGTAACCCGGACATTCTGCTGAAGTCCTGAGCACAGCCATCAGTAACCCGGTCCCTTTAATGTCCTTTGATATTCTTATCTGCCTCTTTCCCATCTCCTCCCTCTGCCCCACAGGTCCTAGAGGTCCCCCCTGGGCACTCTAAAGTGAGCCCTGAGTGCCCGGGGCTGCTGGAGAGAAACAGGTTTCTCCAGTAGCTCTTGGCACCGCGGGGTAGCCAGGCACTCACTCCCTCTTCTCCTATCGCCCTGCGGGAGCGGTCAGCACCGGCTGGTCCTGTTCTGTGTTGTGTCACCTTGGGGGAGGGTTGCCCTCTCCATTGCATCCAAATTTGTTTTTCGGGTTTTTGCTCCATCAGCAAGGCTGGCCTCCACGAACCGTCTCTCGTCCCCGGGTGCCTGCTCAGGTCACTACTCCTCAGGTTTAACCTGACCACAGCCAAGAGGGCTTGGGGCACGGTCACCAGCCCTGCTGGTTCCACAGCTCATCGTGAGGTCTTTCTGCCTCTTACTGAGCACAGGTGGACGAGACTCCTCCCAGCTTCCTTGGCATATGGTGCTGGAGCTTACAACTCCCACGTAGCACTTTTATTCATGGATGGATGCCTAATTAGTTGTTTAAGGGAGGGGGGACAAAAAGGAGGGCTGTCTCATGCTGCCATAATTCTAACATCACCCACTCGTCCTTGTTGTATTCAGAGTTGAGCTCAGTCTCTTCCCCTTTCGGTGACAGTCTTGACCCCTATTGCTATAGTCGCGAATGAAGCCTTCCTTACCATTTTGACGGGCGTCGGAATAATTTCTCCTTTGTAGTATCTCTCTTCCAACATCCTTCTGCCCTGTTCCCAAGTATTTTTGATGCTATTGTAAATGGAATTTTCCTTTTCCATTTCTGGGTGGTTCATTGCTCATGTGTAGAAATACAATTGATTTTTCTGTACTGATCTTGTATCGTGCAACCTTGTACGACTCACTTATTAGATATAATGGCTTTTTAGTGGATTACTTATCATTTTCTCTATATAGGATCATACCACCATCTGAAAGTAGAGATAAATTTAATTCTTTCTTTACAATCTGGATGCCTTTCATTTGTTTCTCCTACCCAGTTCCCCTCTCTAGAACCTCCAGTGCAATGTCGAATATAAGGTGTCAAGAGTGGACACCCTGGTGTCATTCCTGATCGTAGGAGATCTTGGGGTGTCTTTCACAGTTAAGCATGACGTAAGCTGTGGTTCTTTCATAGCTGTCCTTCATCAGGTTCAAGTTCCCTTCTGTCCTTCTGTTTCCTCTTCGTTGAGTGGTTTTATAAGGAAAAGGTGTTGGATTCTGTCGAGTGCTTTTTTGCATCTATTGAAATGATTGTACATGTTTTTTTTCCCTTTTTCTGTTAATACAATATATTGCAGTAATTGATTTTTGGATATTAAATCAAACTTGCATTTCTAAAAGAAATGCCACTGCATCGTGGTCTATAATCCTTTCTATAGAGTGCTGGATTCATTCTGCTAGTATTTCATTGGAGACTTTTTATGTCTATAATCATAAAGAGAGAGAGCCAGAGTGTGCACACTGTCTGGTGTCTCTTCTTATAAGGGCGCTAATCCCATCACAGCCGTCAGGTCCTCATCTAAATCCGATGATCTCCCAAAGGCCCCCTCTCCAAGTGCCATCACATTGAGGGTCAGGGCTTCAATCTGTGAATTTGGGGGACACAGTTCAGTCTATATAACATCTTCTCTTTAATGTAGGTTTTTACTGCTGTCAGTTTCCTTCTATGCACAGCTTCCACTTCATTCCATGTTTTCCTTCTGTTATTGATTTCTGATTTCATTCCATGGCTAAGTCTAACAGCTGAGCCCCACCAAAGTAAGTTTCTAATCTCTGCTTTTTTTCCCATGTATGGATCACACTTTTCCTGTTTCTTTCCATATCTCAATTTTTTGTTGTTGAAAACGGGACATTTTAGATAATGTAGCAACTCTGGGTACTGAGCCTCAGCCCCCAGGGTTTGTCGTTTGCTTGTTTATTTGTTTAATGATCGAGTGGGGTTTTTGTCGTCGTCGTCGTTGTTGTCTGTCTCTCCCACAGAGTGTATCCTCTAATGTCACTTCTCGGAGGAAACAACCTTGGACATACATACAGTCACCCTCAATGACATGTACTAATTGCAGGCTAATTACTCTGTTTTTTTCCAGCAGTTCCCCAGACATAAATTGCTCCTGTCTGATCTAATTAGATTTGGGCTCCCTTGTCTTTGTGGCCAGTGTTAGGCATTCG
>NW_006431396.1:43825-67064 GCF_000325575.1 Pteropus alecto | reverse complement strand
GCTGGCCTGTGGTTTAACGTGTGGGTCTCATGGAGCTACCAGCTGCATCTTAATTGCTTACCTCCAAAATCTCCATTATCTCGACAGCATCCTTACGCTTGAACGTCCCCATAGTCTCTTGCAAATAATGTCTGTTCTCTTAGGGTGAGTTCTCTGTTCCTGAGGCCTGCCAGTCCCCCTGGGAACAATCTTTCAGCCACTGCTCTAGAGCTATGGATAGGGACAGTGGACTGCTTCTCTTGGAGTGACACCCTTGCTCTGCCTGTGGAGTGCTAGGTAGCCGTGGTCTCCTCGGCTTGCCTCTGTTAGCGTGGAACCTCTGCTGTATGAGTAAGTCGGAGAAGGGGAACTCAGGGCTCAGTATTCTTGGCCTGCCACCTGAGGTAGAGCTTCTGCCCTGTGTGTTGGAGGCACGTGGGGGAAGGGAGCCCCAGCCTCATTAGCCACGTCTTTCTGGAATAGAACTAATGCATCATGCAGCTTGGGATGGAGTGGGCTGGGAGGAGAGACGCTAATGACTGGCCCCTCCTGGGGAGAAAGCATAGCCTTTGCCTGGGACCTGGGGGAGGAGAGAACCCCCAGGCTTTAGTCGCCAGGAATAAAGCCTCCGTATCACTGAGCTGAGGGAGGGAGCGGGTCATGGCTTAAATGACATTGACTCGCACCATTCTTACTGAGAATTAGTTGATTTTATTGTATAAATGTTTCTGCATTTGTTGTATATTGTTAGGACATTCACAGTTTTCAGACACTTTAAATGGTGGTGGTTTGTTAAAATTTATTGGGGGTGGCATTGGTTAATAAAATTATATAGGTTTCAGGTGTACAATTCAATACTACGTCACATGTATATTGCATTGTATATTCACCACCCGGAGTCAGATTTCCTTCTGTCACCATACATTTGACCCCCTTTACCCTTATCTTCCTCCCCCTCTTCCCTCCGCTGACCACTAAACTGTTGTCCGTGTCCCTGAGTCTCCGTTTGTCTGTCTTGTTATTTTGTTGCTTTCAGTTTTTATATCCCACATACGAGTAAAATCATATGGTTCTCAACTTTTTTCGTCTGACTTACTTCACTTAGTATGATAATCCAAGACTCATCCCTGTTTCGCAAATGGCAGTATGTCATCTCTTCTTATGGCTGAGTAATATTCTATTGCATGTATGTACCACAGCTTCTTTATCCAGTCATCTATCGAAGGGCACTTCGGCTGTTTCCATGTCTTGGCCACCTTGAATAACGCCGCTATGAACATCGGGTGCATGTATCTTTACAGATACATGTTTTCAAATTTGGGGGTGGATACCCAGAAGAGGGATCGCTAGATCATATGGTAATTCTAGTCTTAATTTTTTGAGGAACCTCCATTCTGTTTTCTATAGTGGCTGTACCAATTTACATCCCCACCAGAAGTCTATGAGGGTTCCTTTTCTCCACAACCCCCCAGCACTTGTCATCACTTGTCCTGTTGATGACAGGCATTCTTAGAGGTGTGAAGTGGTATCTCAGTGTGGTTTTGAATTGCATTTCCCTAATAGCTAGTGAAGCTGAGCATCTTTTCATATATCTGTTGGTCAGTTTTATGTTTTCTTGGGGAAAGTGTGTGCTCAGGTCCTCTTCCCATTTTTTTAAATTGGATTGTTTGTTTTTTGTTGTCGTTGTCGACTTGTATGATTCTTTTACGTATTGATGTATAATCCAAAATTATATCAGAGGCATCGTTTGCAAATATATTCTTTCATTCAGTTGGTTGCTTTTTTGTTTTGTGGATGGTTTCTCTTGCTGTGCAGAGGCTTTTTAGTGTGAATCCCCATCAAAATCCCAATGGCATTCTTTTTTAAAGAAATAGAACAGAAAATCATCAGGCTTGTATGGAATCACAGAAGACCCCGAATAGCCAAAGCAATCCTGAGGGAAAAAAAAATAAGGCAGGAAATATCACTCTGCCTGACTTCGAATTATACTGCAAAGCGACAATAATCAAAACAGCATGACATTGGCAGAAAAACACACACAGACCAATGGAACAGAACTGAGAGTCCGGAAAGGAGCCCCCATATATAGGAGCAAATAATTTCAACAAAGGGACCAAAATCATACAATGGAGAAGAGAAGCGCTCTTCAATAAATGGTGCTGGGAAAATTGGAAAGCCTTATGCGAAAGAATGAAACTAGACTGCTAGTTTGTTTGTTTTTATAAGTGTTACCAATCATGGTGGTTTTGTTGGAGAGAGGGTCTGTGGAGCGCCTCATATGGCATTTCTTGAAGTGTCCAACTCTCCCTTGTTTTGTGGGTTCCTTTTTTTTTCGCTTTCAGATTATACCCTTAATTTAGGGGCTTGCGAACTATATCCCTTGGATCCAATCTGGTCTGTTTTTCTACATAAAGTTTCCTTGAAACACAGTCATGCCCGTTCGTTTACATATTGTCTATGTCTGACAGTTAAGCAATTGTGACTGAGACCGTTTGGCCCATAAAGCCTGAAATATTTAGTATTTGACCCATTACAGAAAAAAATTGCCAACCCCTACTTTAATTAATAAGCTTCAGTAAAACCTTTTATTTCTTACAGATGTAAGTGCTCTTCTAGTAACTATGAGTTATCAAGAATACCAACTATAATTCAAATAAGATTTGACTTAAAACAAAGACAAAAATAGCAGATTTTTAATATAAACATGGTATTTTCTGTTTTTCCAACATTTTTAGATCTGGTAGCTCAACGAGGAGAAAGATTGGAATTATTGATAGATAAAACAGAAAATCTCGTGGATTCGGTAAGTATGGGCTATTTTTCAGGATGTAAAGCAGAGAAACTGTGGTTGATGCCTAACATAATAGGGCGATGTCTTCAATTCAGTACTGTAGTTTTTCCTTCCTTTTCTAACCTCCATTATGTGATTATGTTGTGATTATGAGGATAACGGCGAGGCATAGAGAAAAAACCATGACCCGTTAATAGCCATTAAGGAAGCTTTGGTTCAGAAAACATACTCCATTTACAGAAGCAATTTTTTTTAAAGCTTTGAATTAATTCCTGTATAATTTAGCACCTCGGCCGCACATGCGAGTCTGTTCTCTGTGCGTTTCGTAAAACACGAAAGATGTTCAGGCCACTTGTGACCCAGTGTGAATGCTGAAAGCTGGACAGTTCATTCGCTTTCTTGCTTACTGTGACAGCTTGGGCTTTCCTTATGTCAAGCAAGCGGCAGGGACTGTGAAGGGCCACTGAGCCTTAAAAGGAATGTCAGTGTGTTCCTGTGACCTCCTTATTTAGCAGTGACGTGTGTCTTTGCATTGTCCATGTGGTGAGTGAGCGAAGGTCTGGAGGAAAGACGATAGGTATACGGTGACTGGAAGGAGGGCAGAGATCGGTTACAATTTTGGCCTACGCAGTGACAAGTGTAAATGCAGACTGGAAGTTTACACCTTGAAACAGATCAGTGCGTGATCACATTCCTTCTTACTGGCAGCTAGATTGTAGTGGTTAAGAGCACTAGCTCTAGAGTCGGGCTCCCAGATGTTGAATCCCATCTCCACCACTTACTGGCTGTGTGAACTTAGGCGAGTTGCTTAACCTCTCTGTGCCCCAGTTGTTATCTGTAAAGTGGAGGTGTACCCACTTCATAGTGTTTTGAGGGTTAAATCAGATAATACATGCAAAACACCTAACGCCGTGTCTGCTACATAGTAAGAGCTTTTTAGATGTTTATTGTCAGTTAGTTTTATAGGGACGTTTATTGACAGTAGGTCTTAGAAGGCTAAACAGGTTTTCATCAGAGCTGTGTTAATTGGAGGAAGGCATTATACAGAAGTCAAAACTCCAGGCTCTTTAATGGCTACTTTATAGCCCAATACTCATTGCTAATATATAAAAATGAAATTGATTTTTCTATGTTGACCTGGTTTCTAGCCTGCAACTCTGCAAAATTCATTTATTAGTTCCAGTAGCTTTTTTGTAGATTCTTGCCTTTTATTTCTTTTCCTTGCCTTACTGCACTGGCTGGAATCTTCTACACAATAGCGAATCCAATACAAATAGCGGCAGCGCAAGTTCTTGTGTGTAGCACATCTTATGGGGGAAAATTCAATATTTTCACTAACTACGTTGTTAATCACAGATTTGTTTTATAGTGTCCTTTATCAAGTGGAAGAAATCCCCTTCAGTTCCTCACTTGAGAATTTTATTCATGAATTTTGTCAAATGTTTTTCTCCATCTCTTGAGAAGATTGTATGGTTTTCCTCCTTCTACTTTGCTCTGAAGGAGTGTAACTTATCCAGTTAACATTTTATAATGTTAAGCCAACATTCCTGCAAGGTCACGATATATTATCCTTTTTATATGAGACCTTGTCGGATTTGCTGTTGTTTGGTTCAGGAATTTTGCGTCTGCGTTCGTAAGGGATGTTGGTCTGTAATACATTATCCTTTCTAGGCTGTGGTATTAAGGATACAGTGGCCTCGTCAAACAACTTGGGAAGTGTCGCCTCTCTCTGTGTACCCTCTGGCAGGGGTTAGGTGCTGTTGATGTATCTGTCCCCCAGCTGTTTAGCAGAATTCACCAGTGAAGCTGTCTCATCCTGGAGTTTTGTTTGTAGGGAGGTTTGAAATCTACCATTTTGGTATCTGTTTCCTATTTGTCCCTTCTGTTTTTTTTTTTCCCTCTTCTCCCTCTTTTTCTGCCTTCTGTTCGATTCAGATGCTTTTTAAATTCCATTTTACCTTCTTTGTCGGCTTATTAGCTATAACTCTTTGTTATCTCGTGTCCGCTTTATGGTTTACAGTATAAGTCTTTAACTCACCGTAGTCTGCCTTCAAGTGGTATCATTTTACGTCACAAACAATATAAAAACCGTAAAATAGTCTACCTCCACTTTACCTTTCTGGCCTTGATGATATTTTTCTACTACTTTTATTTACACATATATTTGAAACCTCACGATACATCGTTATTTTTGTTTACATAGCCGATTATATTTTAAAGAGGTCTAAATAACAAGAAAAACATCTTTTCCCATTGACCCATTTCTAGTACCTCTTCATTCTTTCGTTTAGACCCAGATTTCCATCTGGTATCATTTCCTTTCTGCCTGTAGGAGATCTTTACTTTCTCTTGTAGTGCAGATCTGCTAATAATGAATTCTTTTCAGTATGCGTACGTCTGGCAAGCCTTGATTTTACTTCCTTATTTTAAAGACATTTTCTTTCAAGAATCTAAAGATGTTCTATCTCTGTCTTTTTACATAGTTCTACCGTCATCCTTACATACATAATGTGTTTATTTCCCTCTGGGTGTTTTTGAGGTTTATTTTTGATCATTGATTTCAAGAGATGTGATTATAATGTGCTTCGGTGTAGTTTTCTTCATGTTTCTTCAGCTTTGGGTTTATTGAGCTGTGGGTTTGAAGTTTTCGTCAAATCAGGAAAATATACAACCATTATTTCTTCAAGTATTTTTCTGTCCATCTCCTCTCCTTCCAGGACTCCAATCACATGTACATTAGGCCACTCGAAGTTGTCCCCCAGCTCACCGATGGTCTGTTTATTTTTTCAGTCTCTTCTTTCTGTGTTTCCTTTAGAGGGGTTTCTATTGCTGTGTCTCCAAGTTTACTTATCTTTTCTTATGCAGTATTTTTCTCATGTCTTTTTCGTCTTTACAAGTTTGATTTGCATCTTTTTCTATCTTCCATGTGTCTCTCTAACACATGTGTGCCTTCCTCTACCTTCTTGAATATATGGAGCATGTTTACCAGTGAAATATTTATTCCACTTACATATAATGTACACATTGATAGAGTTCGATTTAAGTAACATATGTTGATCTTTGGTTTATATTTGCCCCAGCCCCTTTGTTCCTCATTATCTTTTTTTTTTTTTAATTTTCTTTATTGAGGTATTTTAAAAATTATTTCATTTTATCACCTCTTGGTTTTTAACAGCTTTATTGAATTATTTCTTTATTGATAAATCATTCACCGACCATACAGTTGACCTGTTTAAAGTATACACTTCAATGGTTTTTTGATATATTATAATTTTTTAAATTGTGGTAAAATAGATGTGACATAAAATGAGCCATTTTAACCATTTTAAGTGTACAATTCAGTGACATTAATTACATTCACGACGTTGTGCGACCATCACCACTATTTCTAAAAGTTTGTCATCCTCCCAAACAGGAATCCTGTACCCATAAAGCCGTACCTTGCCATTCCCCTTCCCCGCCAGCCCCTGGTTCTAATCATACTGTGTCTCTATGAATTTGCCTGTTCTAGGTACATTCATATAAGTGGAATCCTACAATATTTCTCTTACTGTATCTGCCCTATTTCACTTAGCATCATACTTTCGAGTTTCATCCATGTTGTAGCATGAACCAGAACTTCGTTTCTTTTCGTGAGCGAATAATACTCCATTGTATGGATACACCACATTTTCTTCATCCATTTGTCCATCGATGGGCCCTTTGGGTTGTTTCCATCTTTGTTCTTTATAGCGGAACTGGTTTTGAAACAGGTGATTTATCAATGTTCAAATACCGACTTGAAGATCCTGGAGGACTCTCCATCTCCATCTCTCGAATCACATAACTACATTTAGGTTTATTAATTTCATTGCTCACTACTTTTTCTTATCCATGTTATCTTCCTCTTTCTTGGATTCTTTAATGTGATTTAGTTTGTGAATAATTGCAAAGAATTCAGGCAGCCGAGAAGTTCACAAACTATGAAGTTTAGAGGGCGCAGTCCCCAAGATTGCCCTCAGTTCTGACACCAGCCGCGAATTTATTTTTTGAGGATTCACTAGAAGGACTCAGAGAACCCCGTGAAAGCTGTTATACTCACAGTTATGGTTTATTACAGGCGAAGGTTACAGATTAAGCTCAGCCAAATATAGAAGCACATAGGGTGGAGTTTGGGGGAGTACCAAACCCGGAGCTTCTGTTGTCCTGTCCTCATGGAGTCAGGACACGTTACTCTCCCAGCATAGACGTGTGACAGCATGCATAAGGTATTGTCAAGCAGGGAAGTTTTCCCAAGCTTTGGTGTCCAGTTTTTATCGAGGTTTCATTATGCAGACACAATCGGACTGCCCACTGGCTTGATTTTTTCTCCAGTCTCCAACTCCCCTAGGTATAACTCAAAGCCCCTAAATCACATAGTTGGTCATTCCGTAGTGACTAGTCCCCACCTTAAATCACATTGTGACTTTTGGGCTAGACCTCGGCCCCCAGGGAAGCCAAGGTTACCTCCTAGGAGCTGAGGGCAAGTTTAAGTTCTTCACTACATGGTACAGTGCATGGGCATCTGGGCCGTTTCCAGTTTTGAGATAAGAGAAATAGCGCAGTCGAGAATATTTTCGTATATGTCTTTTGCTGAATCGTGCACAGATCTCTTTTGGGTATGTATCTAGGAGTGGAATCGCTACGCTTTTAAGGAATTCTGTTGTTTGTTTGCTTGCTTGTTTGTTTTCAACTGTGTCCTCGTAGGAATGGTTCAGTAGATATGGAGAAATTGATGTTTCAAAACGAAATGGATAACTGAAGGAGTGCAGTTTTGGGGTGGGGGTTGGCCCTCATACAAGCAAAGACATACCATCCTACGGAAACTGAGCAGGTTTTACGCTCAGAATCTCAGAATCGGACTGGGCAGAATTGCAGCCAAGTGGCTTAGAAGGAGCCTTCCTCATTGGAGGCATAAGGCAGGTGGGGCTTATTTCATTAACAGAAAGAACCGCTTCTGCGGCTCAACGTCACGGGCACGGCCCTGGCGGACAGGGCATAGGAGGGAAGCCTTGCCTGTGGGTCATACTGCTTCCTGCAGACGTGGCAGAGGCCTGCTCCCAGGAGCTCGCGATGATGAGTGGCCAGCCCATTCCTGTGAACACAGGGGAGGGGTCGAAAACATTGGCACTTAACAGAATTAGTGACAGTAGGCGGTATTGCTGCCAATCAATCATTTGGTCGGTGCCAGGGGTCAGACAATTCGTGCTTCTCTTCTAGTCTGTCACCTTCAAAACAACCAGCAGAAACCTTGCCCGAGCCATGTGCATGAAGAATCTCAAGCTCACCATCATCATCATCGTCGTATCAATCGTAAGTGTCCTTTTTGTGTGTGATTTTATTTTTTAATCTTTAAGAAATCAGCTGCTGGAATTCTAACGATTAGCACTCTGAAATGAGCTGCCTATAACTGTTAATGGTGAAACACGTGACCAGGCAGTCGCTGTCCCATGAAGTCACATTGGAATATTATCTCTACTTCAACCCCATGTAAGGAGTTGTGCAAGGCATTCCAGATATTTCTGGATTTTTAATGTTTTTGCCGCAATGAGATTCTTTTAAAATTGCCTTTTCTAACCGATTTCATATTTTCGAATTATGTTTCTATTTTCTAGTTGATTCCATTTTCTATTTCTTTACTTTCGTGTTGTCTAATTGCTGTATTTTGTGTCCAATGGATTTATGTAACTCTTATTGTAATAGTTTGTCAGTTGATTCTTCTGTATGCTGTAGGTCAAGAGTCAGCAAACACTCTGTAAAGTACCAGGTAATGAATATTTTAGGCTTTTTGGGCCACATACAGTCTGTCACATCTTCTTTTTAAGCAACCCTTTAAAAATATAAAAACCGTTCTTAGCTCACAGGCCATGGGCTATAGTTAACTGACCCCACTATGTAGGTAAATTTATATAATGCCACCTGCGATCATTTTAGTTTCAAATTCATGTACGTATGTACTATGTATAATTTTGCATGATATATATTTTTTTTCTTGAATTTACTAGCAAGATTGAATAATTATGGTGTCAGTGGTAATTATTTAGTCCCTGGTTTTAATTGAAATGTTTCTAATATTTCCTTTATAAGAGAGATATTTGCTATGAATTCTTGTTAGATTTTTCTTGTCAAGTTAAAGAACTTTATTACTAGATTGCTAATCTTTTGATCAGGAATAGGCATTTCTTTTTAGGAAATGATATTCCTCCACCCAATGAATTGATAATGTGACCATTTACATTTAATATTAATGCATTGAGTTACATGAATAAGTGCCTTTATAATTAAGGATTCTTTCATTTCTGGGATAAATACTAAGAAGTTATTATGTAGTATTCTTTCAATGCATGATGAGTTCACTTTCCTAATATTTATTTAGGAGTTCTCTTGTCTCTAAGTATATGTTATTCTGTGTGCTGTTTCTCTTGGAACCCAGGCGTTGGACCTCTTTGAACTATCCCGCATCTCTAGTCGCCTTTTTAGTATGTTTCAACTCCTTTTTGCATTGCATTCTGGGAGAAGCATTCAGCTCACTCTTCCAGCAAACTAAATTTATTTTCAGGTCTGTTCATTCTGTTCTCCACCTCTTCTATTTATTTTATTTATTTTTCATAGCCACGTTTTACGTTTCTAAGAACTCTTACTATTCTCAGTTTAACCTTTATTCATGAAACTTGTACTTGGTAACGAATGTACTCTACCCTTGAATTTCTCTGGATGTATGAGGAGAGCTACCTCACAGGGAATTACATAGTTTACATGCTGGTGAGAGCTGGCTAGGCAAGCCCCAAATCTGTAGGGCAGGCTGGAACTCTGGGGCAGAAGTATAGCTGTAATTCACAGGCAGAATTTCTTCTTCATCAAGGGAACCTCAGCTTTGCTCTTAAGGCCTTTTAACTGACCGAGTCAGGCTTATTAAGAATATGTAGGATAATCTGCCTTAAAGTCAGCTGCGAGTTTTAATCACATCTTCAGAATAAAGCAACCCGCTAGCCTCGCCAAGTGGACACAAAACTGACCGCACAGAGATATAGCTACGTTCCTATGTAATGGGTTTATTGTTTTGATTTTACAATGAACGACATAGGTATATTTTAAATTTCATTTAGAATACAGTGGGCGTGGATAGTTATAACGACCTCGATCGAGAGCTCTTCGGAGTCCTCACTAGTTTTTAAGAGCGTAAAGTGGTCCTGAAGCAAAAATGAGAGCTGCTGCTCTAAGGAGCGCGGATGCCTCACTTTGGGGTAGCACGTGACTGGGCAAAGCAGCCTTTCCTCCCCATCCTCTCGTCATTTGCAGAAGCTCAGAGTTAGCTCCACGCAGATACCTCTGACTGACTCGTGCCCTGTTCAAGGTCATCCGCCTTAGGCATCTGGCCCCACCTCCCAGTGAGGGGCAGCCACAGACCTGTTGCTGCCACACTGGAACTGGTGCCGCGGCCCTTGATGTCTCCCCGGGTGGCACATTGTAGGCTCCTCAGTTTGTTTGTTTTTTTCCCCTTCCTCCTTTGGTCCGGGAATTTGGATTAACTCGTGAAGCCGGATTATTGTCACATTCCGATTATAGCCATTGATCACTTATTACATGCAGAGCACTGCTCGAAATGCAGTATCTGTCTTTGCCAACTGGTGTCACCGAACACAGTGCGCTTCCGCTTTAAAGATCGTGGTATTTCAGCTGCAGCACGTTGTCAGCTCCGTATCGAATTGGAGTATGTGTAATGTGAGCACTTTAACCTGTTTGTCGATAACCAGAGTGTGCCATAAACCACCCCCCAACATTTGTAGAGGAGGAAGGCAACACTTGGATGACTTCGGAGAGGGCTCGGGATTCCTAAATTTTCTTTTCCAAGCATGCAGGTCACGAAACCAGTCACTTAACTCGAAAAGTTGCGATCGAAAGCAAAACAAAATGACTCATTTAATGCAGCCAATGCAATGTTTAGAATAAATCTAGTTTGTAATCTAGTCACATGAACAAGCATATGCTATTAAAAATACCGTAATTTAAAATAATAACGTTATAAAAAGTTGACATCTATAACGGGACTGGCATTTTTGCTGTGTTTCTTTACCATCAGCTTTCCTTCGAGTTGCTAATTATAATTATTGTGTCATTATCCTCTGAAATGGTAGCGACATCTTGCTCATAAGTGATACAGAGTCTCCGCTCGTGCTTTTGAGTTTTTTCGGACATCCCAACAATGAAAAATTAATCCGCGTGTACAACCTAAGCATACGCTTAATAGTAATCGTACTAGTACCAAGTAAAGAGAAACTGTCGCTGGAGAAATTAGCGGAATAGTGGAATTCAAATGGCTGAGAGTTGTCACAGAAAGGATAAGTCTGATTCAACTTCTGTCTTTGAAAGCGCTTGATTCGTGTATCGTGAATAGATCGCTGCTCTGTATAAGATTTAGCAGGCTGTGGTAGATCCAGGACAATAAAATCGCTTTCCTCGCCCCTCCAGGTGTTCATCTACATCATCGTGTCACCTCTGTGTGGTGGATTTACATGGCCCCGCTGTGTGTAAAAATAGAAAAGACAAAGTTATTCACCGGACGACACGAGAGAACAAGGAGTTAAAAGGCCGAATGATCTAAACCTTTCACTACTGACAGATGGCGTCTGCCAGTCTCTTCAGCCCTCTCTTTCTCTTTCTGTTTTTAATCCTGTTCTATGCATCCAGATTTATCTTTGTCCTCTCAGTCAGTTTATTCCAGTGTACTTCAAAATGAACCATTTATTGCAGCAGTAGCCTTAAAAAGGCTTTTGTCCGTTCCTTTGGTTTGTTCACTAGTATTATAGACTCAGAGAAACGTTTTCGTCGGTGATTGCACAAAGCCATCGCCAAGGTGGAAAACACCAGTCTTGTAAACTGCCTGCTAAAACTGTAGCTGAACATTGTACGTGCACAGAAAAGTATTCGAGAGACACGTATTGCTACCATCTCATGTTTATGTCTTTTGGTATTGAGGAGTTTTAGATGCTCGAAAACAATACGAATGGAGAATTACTGTTATTTGGGGAATTGTAATTCAATTGTTGGTGCTGCCTGCTTCTAGCAGCCCAAGCAGATAAAGTATTAGACATTCTGTCTTGGTCAGAGGGAGAATATTTTTAGAAGCACGTGGAATTATGTTCGACTTCCTAGTACTCACTTTCAGGAAGAAAGATTTGACCATTTGCAAACCTCACAGAGCTCAGTAGCTTCTGTTTCCCCGTTGCAGTTGATTTGAGAAGATAATGGTTTAAATATGGCCGAAGGTTATGGTTTTCCACATATTTCTTTGGTCCTCAGTTGATTTTTAGAGCCATTCTATAGTTAATAGAATAGACAGTGGAGGGGGTGGGGAGGCACCACAGAGGACACGCTAACGTTTTAGCTCTGTGAATGGAGGCAGCGTGGGAAGGTTTTTCCTTTCTGGGAAAAGCCCAAACAGAACATGGTCAGCTCCAGGGTTTGGGTCTGGCTGCTGTCGAATAATAATAGTCTGAGCATCCTTTGTGGTTCAGTAAGTTCTTTAATCTGCCTACTTTTGAAGAATTCTTTCGTGAAACGAGAGTAGGCACGACGATGTCTAGAAACAACGCAAGACAGTTCAGCATCCATTTAACTGCACTGTAGGAAAACTGCTGTGGATGCTTCGCTTCGGCGACTGTGACGTCTCTCTGCTGGTGTGTACTTTTGGTGTGTATCTGGAAGGACATTTACTGCTCTGGATCTAACTGCATTTATTGATCAATAAATGCCAGTAAGCAGAAATTCTATTATATTCGACTATTTTCCCAATAAAAGAACAAATCAGTCTGTAAAACCTAGCCACCTGTTTAGCCTAGTCACGTGCCTTGAATATATATGTGTCATATAACCTGGCTGATGCTACCTGTTCTTCCACGTAAACCTTTCGGTTCATTAATTGGACACGGATTTCAGGCCCACTGGAACGCTTTTCCTGGCGACCATGCATTCTACAAATGTTCTCTTTATCAACACTAATGCCTTTTAATTGCATCAGCATTTCCTACTGGAAAACACATTTGTTCCAGGAAAACATTTGCCATTCCTGAATAATAATTTCCAAATGTCTTTAATCCAAAGAAGAGGACTTAAAGTGGATTTCCCTTTCGTATACACGACTGAATAAAAATGATGTGCATGTCTTAGGGATAAATGACTTAACTGTCCCTCGATCTGTTTATGTATAAGAATGCTTTTTAAAGCACATATCTTGTTTTAAATGACGCACAAACTGAAGGCATTAATAAAATTTAAGAGTAATACAATGAGTTGTTTGTTTTACAATTTCTTCCTGGACTCTGATTTCTTCTGATGACATTCTGCCATCGTTTACATAAGCATAGCATTTTACTTATGCTGAAAATACATTAATTAACAAGCGTGACTTACAGTCTTTCGGTCAAAAGCAGCAGCGTTCTCTCAGGTTTCTATAAAAAAACGTCTTCAAAACAAAAAGACACAAAACAACTCAAAAATATATGTAGGTTATATATATTCCCAATAAAAGAACAAATCAGTCTGTAAAACCGCTGGCACCGTCATCCTGAGTTATATATCCATAAGTTTCCTTCACGGTGAGTAGCTATGACTTACATCAGACAATGCTTTCCCCTTGCTTAGTCTGCCGGTACCTCGCTTGGCCGGACAAAGACATGGAGTTGCTTCCCAGGCAGCTAGAAGCGAATGGATGTAATGACGACAATAGTGGCCCTAGGGCCCTCCCCCTGCCATGTTCTCCATTAGAAGCAGGACTCTTTCTGACAGCTCCATCTTCTCAAGAATAAGAAATGGGGCGGACTGGTTGACCTACGAAACCAGAGCCAAAGCAAGTTTATGGAATCGGGTGTAATGCAGGGCTCAAGCTTACACAGTGTGTGGCAAACGGGGAGCGGCAGGCCTGGAAGCGGGGCGCAGGGGGATCAGAGGAACAGTCCCCTAAGCATTTGCACTTGAAACGCTGACAATGGTGGGCAGGTTGGAGCTCGTTGAGAAACCCGAGAAGCCCTGTTTAATTATTTGCCGAAGCGGGTGTGTGAAGGGCCACCCGGGGAAAGGTTTGTGGAAGTCACGGCCTCAGCAGACCCGATGCTAAGGGCTTCACTTGCATCCGCATTGGTCCTCAGAGCCGGTAGTCAGGCGGGTGAGCTGGATGTGGAGTGGAGGACACCGAGAAAGCTGGGGTGTGCCAGGCACCTTGGCATCTTCATGTCTGACCGCCCCGACCTTCGGAAAGTGTTGGCCTCCACTTCCCAGAATTCTGCTTCCCAAGTCTCACGCGACTTCATTTCACTGGCAAAACATAATTCTGCAAACATATAGGGAAAGGAAGTTTTATGAAATTCCCAGCTGCTGGCGAGAGCCGAGGTGCCCGTTTGGGACAGCCACCTTGTTCCCAGATTTAGCCATTAGATCAGTTCAACTGTTTTGTCTTATGGAGAAAGGCCACTGGGGTAAATCAGTTAGAACATTCTTTTGGTTGGGGCACATCGTACAAAATTATTTTGGATTCACGCTGTTCATTAAAAACATTAAATCTGATATATGCTGTGACATTTTACATCTCTTCTCCAAAGAGAAGGAGATGCGAGGACCCCCTGCCGGAGGCAGAAAGGAGCTTTGCATCTTGTCGTTGTGGGAGGACAGCAAGGGGACTGGACGGGTGGCTGCAGCCCTGACCACTAGGCGAACCCCTTCGTTTTGTGGGCCTCGGATCCCGCATCTGTGCAGGGGGCTGTCGGTGCCACGCGGTCCGCTGCTGTCCCCGAGCCAGCATCTCTTCTCAAGAACTCATCTCACCTGCTTCCAGCCCAAACAGCTCCAGAGGGCCGACCCCACATCAAGCCAACCCCACGTCACAACCCGTGGGTGCTCCGATGGCCTCAAGGATGAGACCGTAACCCCGGCCAGGCCAAAGGCATTTTAAGCCATGACTTTTCATAGAACCCAAGGCAAGGAGACACCCTCCCCGGTGCAACGGGTGGTTTGTGGGTGTCGGCCTGGCGTTGCCGGGGACCCTGGACGCAGGCAGAGAGACTGTGCTCGTGAATGAGGCCACCCAACGGCACTTAGCAGGATGGAGGGTTGGAGAGAGACCGGTTCCCACTGCGAGCGTGAGGACCCGCCAACTCCAAACCCACCTTAAACTTGCCTGCTGCAAATGTTAATTGATTTCTATCAATTAAAATTATTTGACTTCGGTCAGCGTGTCCGGTTCCTTACAATCAGAACAGCCCTGGCTGACACATCAGGATCCATAGTTCCCGAGACTCCGTCCAGCAGAGTGTCCTCACTGGGCAGGACGCGGCTGGGGAGATGAAGATGCTGGGTCCATTCTTAGGGGACCTGCCAAAAAGATCTGTCCCTGTCCCTCCCTCTCCCCGAACCAGCAGGGGAAGAGGTCCCTGGATGGCACATTGATCTGCTCATATTTTCCTGATTTTAGGGTCCATTTTATTAGTGCTTATTTTTTACCATAAAATCACCGATATCCTCTAGGTTTGCAGTACGTTTATCTTATTTCACTTTTCATTTCTTCCCTCCCTCTTTCTAGTTTTTTTTTTGTTTTTTTTTTTTGTTTTTTTTTTTACAGAATTGTCACAATTCACAAGCAGATATCGATGCATAATTATTCACTGAAGTGCATATTTTATTCGGGTTCCTGCACGCAAGCTTGGTCTCAGCGCTGGTGCCCCCATCTGTGAAAGCCCTTAGAAGTCATCCAAGCAGAGGGGGCAATGCAGACAGCCGGGGTACCGGGTGATCGAGTTGGTGTGTCCTGATAAGAAATGAGACCAGGACAGAAATGGGCCTGATAAAGAGTCTCGACGCTGTGATCATCATAGAGGCTTTATTCTCTGGGCTGTGGGAACCCGTGGGTAGTTCTGTCGAGCTGGTTGCAGTGTGGGGGGTTAAAGTGGACGAGAGAGGGACAGGAAGCAGGGAGAACAGTGGGAAGACTGGTGACACCACTGGTGGCCTGAGCTGAGGCGGGGGCCATGTGTTTGGAGAGGAGCAACGGGGTATGAAGTCCACAGAGGCTGCAGTTAATACTTCCTGAGGATAAAGCGAGCATAGACGTCAGAGTAAGCACTTCGGGGGACTTTGGTTATTTGGACACTGATAAGAGACCTTATTCTGCTAAAAGGAGATTATTTGCTAAATTCTTGATTTATCCAGCTCATAGAAGGTCAAGAAAGGACTAAGAAGGGAAGAGGGAGGGAGAGTGAGTGCTGACCACATGCTGGGCAGGGGCTGACACACACCTTCGCACTGCGCCCTCTCAGCCCCCTGATGGAGCGGTTACCCCCATCTGACAGGCGAGGGGACTGAGTTTCCATTTCTCTGCCTGAAGTCTCACAGTTAGTTAGTAGGTGGTGGGGCCGGAAGTCAGCTCTGTGCCTGTCTGGGGCTCTGTGCCTGTGGGTATTCCCCACACCCCATAAGGAAACTGCCACCCTAGACTCCATTCTGAGCAGCTAGGAAGCTCTTGGCAGTTGAGACCTCAGAAGAAAGGAACATGGGTGGGAGCAGACCGGTGCTCTGGCCTAAAGAAGAACAGATTTAAAAAGCCCAAGGACAGGCAAGGTGTAGAAGCGGGGAAGTCACTGTTATAGGGATCTGGGGCTGGTTATACTCCTTTGAAAGGCCGGTCACCTCCCTCCCCACCTGCACCATCCCAAGCTGCCTGCCCAAGTCTCACCCCCAAAACCAGCTTGAGTGAGCACATAGCAAGCTGGACCGTTAGGTCATTTGCAGATTTCCCTCAAGTACTGTGACCCAGATTCAACTCAACGCTGCAAGGACTATTTAGATTAATCTATTTGTCCAGGATACTGTGTGACATGTTCTTCTGGCCCATCGTGGCCCACTTAGGCCTTGGCTCTGGACTTTGAACTGTGTTAGAATCAGTCTTCAGATTTAATACCCGTGAAATGGAGATAATTGTCCCTGTCATATCTGGGAAATGGGAGCAATAGGTGAGATAAAGGATGCAAAGGGCCTAAAACGGGATTTATCTCCAAGTGATCTTAGTACCAAGGATCAAGATTCTCATTTCAGTGCCAAGTGGTAAGCATGTTAGGAATAACACCAGGGTTTTGTCATCATGAATATTCATTCTATGCTGCCATTTGGTGGGCATTTTGGGAATAACATCAGAGCATAAGTAATAAAAAATTTATCCTCTGCTGCCATCTAGTGTGCATTTTCGGAATAACACCCGAGTCGAAGATATCAGGGAAATGTATCCTCTGCTGCCACCTAGTGTTAATCTTTGGAATAACACCTGAGTGGAGGTCACCGGGTGAAGCTTTTTCTCTGCTGCCATCTAGTGTGCATCCTGGGAATAACACCAGAGTAGAGGTCACCAGGAAACGTTATTCTCTCTCCAAAGGCTACTGAGCCAATGAAGAATATGTCAGACCCTCGGCCGGGTCCCAGGTGCGGTCCTATATGCCCTGGAAGCTTCCCATGGGAATGTAGAGTCCTCGAGGTGAAACCTAGCACAGGGCTTGGCACTCCCTGAGTCAACTTCCTTCTTACCTGTGTCTTACCTCTGCATGCCTTATGCCAGCCACACCTTTTGGCTCTTTACCTTTCCCAGGGCAGTTTTTGAACTAACTGTGCTTAGAGAGCCTCTGTAAGTCACCACATATGGGAACAGCGGGGTGCAAACTAAAGATTTATTTCTTTGCATGTAAAGAGGCAGCTCGGGAGGACCTGATGAAAAGGGCCCCAGGTCTGAGAGCAGAAATCTTGGGTATGGAAACACCACAGAGAGGCCTGCGGGAGCAACTGCAGCCCCCAGGGAGAGCTGCGGACGCAGGCTGTGGGGGGATCCCGGGCTCTGGCTTGGGGGCTGGGGCTGAAGGGGCTTTGGTGACTCAACTCCAGGGATGATATTTGCAGGAGCTGAACACCAGGCTCTTCGGGCAGCTTTGCTGGAACAGTTGCCCCGCTGCATAGCTGTGGTGGCTGTGCTTGTCCAGAGGGTTGGAGTAGAGTTCATCAGCTTTGCTCGGGCGGAAAGTGTGTTGTCCACTCTCATGTTCAGAGGGCTGGCCTGCTGTGGGAACTTCAGGCTTTGGGGGGCGCCTAAAGGCTTATTTGGAAGACCTGGGAAGACAGTGAAAATTCAGCCAAGACTCCCCAAGAGATTTGAAACCCATAGGCCACACACACAGTCAGCAACCCTAGGCCGGCAGCAGCTCAACACCTGACACCCTACGCTCTCCATCTATTTCTATCTCTGTCTCTGTCAGTTTTCATTATTTTCTGTCTCTTTCCATCACCATCCAGCAGAGTCCATCATTCTCGGTCAACGTCCATCTTCCGCTGATTAGGTTCAAGCTTTGCTCTTTTCATCCCGAAACTTCCCTCTGACAAGGCCGAGCTCCTGCTCCCGGCCAACGCTCCCTCCCTCACTCCTCTCCCTTTCTTCCTTTCACCTCTTCACTCTGTCATTCTTCTTCCAGGTCAATATACAGTGACCCTCCCTTGCGTCACTGGTCACCTTCCTCTCTGTCAACCTCTGAGCACTTCTTCAGCCCTTGCCACTGTGGTCCATCTGCAGCACCCATCAGCCTGCCCAGCTCTTGGGTGTCTGTAACCACCCACACTTTGGCTGGGATCAGTCCTGTCTGTCATCTCTGCTGCTGCTCCGGTGGCTCCCCTGTCACTGTGCTGGAGTAGTTTCCAATCTTAGCCAGTCTCCTCACCCTCCACTCTGCTCTCTGGCCACTACGGTCTTCTGGGGCCTGTCTTCCTCCAGGGGTGGAGGCAGGGACCTGGAGAGGCAGCACCCGGTGTGCCCGGAGAGGATGGGGTTGAGAGCAGGATAATGCATCACCATCATCACAGGCTCCAACTGTCACCTTGGAAGGCCTCAAGCTAAACCAGGCAGTGGTTTGGGACCAGCGGGGCCTGAGTACCTCTGCCCTATAAGTTTATGCATACGAGGAACCATGGACGGTCATTATTTTCTGTTACACTGAAAGTGAGAAAAAATAAACTTTTAAAATAATAAGGACATATGCAGATAACTTCTAGCCTCTCCTACTGGGTAGCTATTAAACCATCTCTCCCAAATACGTGTCATTTTTTCATTATAATCGTGTGAAATATTTAAAGAGGCACCATATGGAAACTTCCTATATTTAGTCAGCTTTTGGCATTGATGGTGTTTTGACTAATGGAAAGCATTTTTGATCATTTTTATCTGACATTACATCCATTTAAATGGAAGATGGTAGTTTATTTTAACATAAGTTCACACACTCGGCTGAGGATATTCCATTTCAAAGCCACGGTCTGGCCATGGGCAGTCAGCAGAGAGAACTCATCTGTAGAGTGTCGTCCATGACTCAGTGTCTAGTGTCTACTCAGTCCTTTTCCTAAAGAGCATTTAACAAGGCACGTGTGTGTCCCACCGTAAAGGAAATTCACCTTCCTGGTTTGTGTGCAGCTTTATAATAACAGTTACACCCGAGGATGTTATTTTAGTCACTTGAACTGCCAACTCATCACCAGTATCTACTTCAATTAAAAAGGGAAAACCCATCGTAAATTATGCATGGACATTTTATACTCAAGGTTCATTCTTCTTAAATAGCAGAGAAAGAAAGAATTAAAAAAGACAAGGCTACCTCTTGAAAATTTGATGTTTCACCTGTCAGGGAATCTTCTAAGATCCTTGTCCAGAGTTATTGTGATGACATTAAGAGGTTAAGATGGGACACCATCTGTGATGTCACCTGTGGGTCTGTCGTCACATAACCTAGTGAGGTTTCAATAGTTGGATTTTATCTACGTTTGAGGTGTTTTTTTGTTTGTTTGTTTCATCGACTTAATTACTGCATTTAGAAAACAACCCGATTCACTCTTATGCTGCAAAATGTACTTTAACCTTAATTTAGTTAAATGTATTTATCTAGAGTATTATCAGGCATTTCTCATCTTAAGGCGAAACCAGAAATCTGATCTCTTTTTTTTTTTCTTTTTAAATACCTTACTTTGAATTTCTGCCTGTAGAATGTGTAAACACTACCCCAAAAGGAGGGACTGCATGTTAGTGGACAGAGGGTTGTTTTATGGTTTATTTCATCGAAAAAGGAAGTAAACTCATACTTTATTCCACTATCTTCTCTTTGGAATGGTCCGATTTCAGGTCTGGCGCATATCACCTTTCCCTCCATCGGTATGTTCAGGACTGGCCCTTTGTCTCCTGTTTACAATATGTGCACCTCTCACTAACCAAAGTAGCATCTTTTAGCCATATTTCCATCTTATTATCCTTTTATTCCAACCATTAGATTCCCACTTGGGCAATGACTCTACTCTTATATCTTTCACTTGTCCACCACCTATTCGGTAATGAACTCGGTGTAAACCATCATCCATAGCTGTCACTCAAAGAAAACTTCCTGAGGCTACTTGTCCTCATCTCTCTGTAGTGGTTGTCAGGCTTGATCCCCTCTTCTCCTTGAAATTCTCTCCTTCCTGGATGCCACCCTAACTAAACTCTCCTGACCCGTCCCCTAACCTAAGCTGTTCCCCTGCCCAACACCAACATATGTAGTAGGCTGTATATGTCTTGATTTGAGTCTCTCTCTCTTTTTTCAAAACCCTCGTTTGGCTGCTTGGTCTACTGTCCATTGTCATGGTTTCAGGTGTTACTTCTATTCAACTAGCTTCTGTACTGTGTCATCTGCTCAGACATCTTATTAAACTTCATGTCCATAACTATACCAGGTTTGTGAATGCTTTCAATTGAATGGACTGGTAAAATTTAATCTCAAGATGTCCCAAACTGAGTTCATCCTCTTCTCTCTAAATATCCACCCCTTCATATTGACTTTCTAATTTGGGGCAGTCTCATCCTCCCAGTCACATAGGCTAGAATTGACCAAGTTCTTGTCCTCTCTGCTTCCATAACTAAGCAATTGCCAGCACTGCAGACTTGGTCATCCCAATCTACTTTCTATCTCATCTTCCATTTCTTGACACAGTCTACTGGTCACGGTGTTGCAGAGAAACAGAACCAGTCAGATGGGAAGCTATAGAGAAAGAGAATTATTTTAAGGAGTTGGCTTATGTGACTATGGAGGTTGGCCAGTTCAAAATCTTCAGGGTGCTCTCTTCCCAGCTGAACTCATGGAGAGTGCAGAAGAGAAGAAGAAGGTTCCTTCTGGGCCAGAAACCCTTAAGAAAAAGCAAAGGAATTTTGCAGAGCTGAAGATCAAGCGTCTGAGAAAGAAGTTTGCCCAAAAGATGCTTAAAAGGCAAGGAGGAAGCTTATCTATGAAAAAGCGAAGCACTATCACAGAGGATGTAGGCAGATGTACAGAGCTGAGATTCGGATGGCTAGGATGGCAAGAAAAGCTGGAAACTTCTATGTACCTGTGGAATCCAAATTGGCGTTTGTCGTCAGGATCAGAGGCACCAGGGTGCTGCAGCTTCTGCGCCTTCGCAGGATCTTTAAGCTCAACAAGGCTTCCATTAACATGCTGAGGATCGTGGAACCATATATCCCTTGGGGGTACCCAAACCCAAAGTCAGTCAATGAATTGATCTACAAGCGTGGTTATGGCAAAATCAATAAAAGGTGAATCGCCCTGACAGACAACACATTGATTGCTTGTTCTCTTGGTAAATATGACATCATCTGCATGGAGGATCTGATTCATGAGATCTACACTGTTGGAAAATGCTTCAAAGAAGCAAACAACTTCGTCTGGCCCTTCAAGTTGTCTTTTCCATGAGGTGGAATGAAGAAAAAGACCACCCATATTGTAGAAGGCAGAGATGCCGGTAACAGAGAAGACCAGCTCAATGGGCTTATTAGAAGGATGAACTAAGGTATCTACCATGGTTATTTTTGTAATCTGTTCAGTTATTAAACATGCCTGGTCAAATAGGAAAAAAAAGACAAAATCTTCAGGGCGAGCTGGCCAACTCGAGATCAAGGAAGACCCAATGGTGTAGTTCAAGACCAAAGGCCTTTCAGCCACTATATATTAGTAATAGCACTGGAGCTATTGTTAAATAGTATGTTTTCTAGTAATGTGTCAGGGAAAATATTTTGCACAGTGGACAGGTAATGCTTTCCCTATTCTCTCAACTTATTCTCAGAATAGAATGAGCTAATGAGTTTTTAAAAAGATGTTGCAAATCAGGGAGCTGCTGGACTCTTCTCCATGCACATGCTAAACTCAAGTTAAATCAGCTTCTGCCCCATATCCTACAGAAGGGGTTTATTGCAAGGATCAAACACACAAAATGGGAAAGGTCTTGAAAAGTCTAAAATGCTAGGCCCACTCAGCTTGTCTTTCTGTCCCTTACTGATACGTGGAACTGAAGTTTCCGACCAGCAAACGCCTATTCACTTATATACGTAAAATATCGATTAACGCCATCTGTCACTTCGGAAAGTCGATATTTCAGAGCCCTGGCTGTGCCCGAGCACCATATCAACGCTGCAGTTAAGAGTGAATTCTTGGGGAGCTTATATAAGGAAAGCGAAACCCCAATTTGGGACGAAGATCAAAGAGTCATAAGCTATTTGGAAAAAAAAGAAGGGTTTCGATTCGGCATTCAGCAGAAGGCCCAATTCCCAGGTCGCGTTCACTCTGCTCACACATTGCGTTCTGCACGCAAGAAGACAGGAGCCGGAAGGGGCTTCAGAATACTCTAGCCACAGCAATGCTCCCACGCAGCCTTCCTACAGCAGGAGACCGGCCCCAGCCCGGATAAGCCCGTGTGGCTTCAGTGCCGTCTCGTCGGTGTTCGTGCTCCGGCAGGGCGGCCCTGTCCCTCTGAGGAAGGGGGCCTCCCTGTTTGAGTCTCCTTTCCAGGTGGCCGACGTCTGGTCTCAACTCCACGTGACGCAAGACGCCCCATCCGCCAGGAGGCCACGAGCCTGCGGGGTCAGAAGACCCAGAGGGCTTTGCGAGAGGGTGTCGTGACAGGGACCTGTGCAGACCAGCAGCGCACCTGAGCCTAGGGAGAGGGATGCAGCGCGGGACCGCCATTCACGTGGACGAGTCCACGTGAGGGTCTTTAAAACGCCCACGCCCTCGCGCATCCAGGGCGGCCACGCCTCCGGAGGGACCGGTAGGCGTGGTCGCGTGGGGCCGGAAGCTCGTGGCCCCGCCCCCGCCCCCAGCCAGTCAGGGCTAGGACCTCATTGAGACGTCACCGCGGCGTCCAGTACGGCTCGCGCTGTTGCCCCCGGTGACCACACTGGCCTCAGAGTCTGCGGGTCCCCCAGCTGCCGCCGTCCGGGCCGAGGGCCCCGGCTTGAGACCTCTTGGCCCCCGCCCCCGCTCCAGCTGTGGAGGGCTGACTACACCTGAGACTCTCCCCCAGGGGAGAGAGAAGGCGGCCTCATGAGTGAGGCGGACGAGGCGACCCCCACGGGGGCGCCTTCTGCCT
>NW_006431396.1:43454-43766 GCF_000325575.1 Pteropus alecto | reverse complement strand
TCCCCGCGGGCCGCAGCCGCAGACCGTGTGGACGGGGACGCGGCCCCCAAGGCCGCGGAGGCCACAGGCAGCGACGGAGCGGAGCCGAAGGTCATCTCCAGGCGCATGACGGGCACAGTGAAATGGTTCAACGTCAAGGAAGGGTATGGCTTCATCAAAAGGAGCGATACCCACGGAGATGTGTTCGTTCATCAGTCTGCCATCTCCCGGAATAACCCTCTCAAGTACCAACGCAGCGTGGGCGAAGGCGAGACCGTCGAGTTCGACCTGGTGCAGAGCGAGCGCGGCGCCGAGGCCGCCGAGGTGACGGGG
>NW_006431396.1:40871-41999 GCF_000325575.1 Pteropus alecto | reverse complement strand
GTGGGGGTGGGAGGGGGGGGTGCCCCGGAAAGAGACACAATCTCTGTGTCACCAATAAAGCATATTTACTCAGTCTGGACTCACCGGGTACTCTGGTTTGCCCCCGCGCCCACACCCACATTCCCATCGAATTTCCGGGGGACATTACCAGATCTTAGAATTTCCAGAGTCCCTCTGAAGGTTGACTTGCGGTCACTCACAAGACAAAGACGACTGTCGCCGCTTCCATATCTTCCCGAGGCCGGGGTGGGCCCAAAGATGGTTTTCGGTGTTAGGGGGCAAACTGCCGAAAGGTAACCCTGATTCTTTTTTCGCGGGTACAAACTTTCTTTAAAGGTAACCCCGAAGGGATGATTCCAAAAAAAAAAAAAAGGGCTATGACACGTTGCACACTATCAGTGTATTGAAATGGTCGACTCGGGTGTCAGGCGTCCAAACAGAACACACTACGTCATTTTTACGCATCACCCCTGTAATCAGAAGGGGTTTTCACGATTGATCCCAAGGTCTCTGGCCAACTGCATTTCTGGGGTGGTCTTTGCAATGCTGTTTCAGAAGAAAGTTCACCAAATCTCAGTCCCAGCTTTGTCCTTACAGGGACTCATTTAAAAGTTGTTTTAGACAAGATCTGACTTTTTTCCCAGGCGATCCTAAGGGTTTGACATGTGCAAGAGATAGAAATGACCGGTCCTCCTCCCCCTCCTCATAACCACCTCTATTTAAGCGACCTTGGAGGGAAGTAGTGACAAAGATTTGCTGAGTAAGAGAGCAGGCCCTCCTCCCCCACGCACAGCCATACTGGGGGCGCAGACACTCCGTGAGCACAACTCGAAAGCCCTACAAGGTGACACGAGCATCGGAATGAACCATTTGGCTCATTTGGGGGGTGAGGGTGGGGGTGGGGAGAAGGAAATTTAAGACCAAACACCCAACAAAGCCATTTTAACATTTTCTTTAAAGTAAACATCTTCTCGGAGCCGCAGATCTGGGCAGTCGGGCTGAGGAAAGAAACAACTTTTGCTCTTGCCGATGAGCAGCAAAACCCTTCGCAGTCCTGACGCTGCTCGGGGAAGGAGACACTAAGTGAGACCCGGAAGGTGTGATGCATCTTCTCAGCCCATGGCTTCC
>NW_006431396.1:33659-40860 GCF_000325575.1 Pteropus alecto | reverse complement strand
CCACTCACCCTCCGACACCCGCTTGCGTGCAATCAGCGTGTCCCCGCATCAAATGGACACTCCTCCGCAAAGTCCTCCAATCGTCGGTCCTCTTAAGCTAGGCCGCATTATTTCCCTTTCGGTGAGGTCAGTGTCCTTCCTTCTCAGTCCCCCCGGCCTTTGACATTTGCACTCCGAGTGCGCCGCTCCTCCAGCGGGATGGCTTTGCCTTAGGAGTCTGGCAAAGCCTACCTGGATCTTGCCCGTGGATACGGTACCGCACCGCATGTGACGTAGATTTCATATGAGTTCATACACGGGAGGAATACGCCTGTCATGCAATATAATTCATTCACGTATAAAAGCCTTCGGGGGATGGACTACCTTTAGAAAAAATGATCAAAATGGCACATCGCTTCATTTAGGGCTAGGGATCTGAAAATCTCGGTGGTTAAAACACCGTAGGGCTTTGAATTCTACTCTTCAGTTAGGGGAAGAGGCATGAAGTCACGCGGAAGGGGTCCGTCAAGTTGGGCCTATCACTTAGCCGACGAACGAAAATTCAAAGGCGTCGCCTGCTTTGTCTGAGGGTTACACCTATTATTCAGAATTTGGTAGCGTTTCTGAGAGGCAAGGCAAGGTACACATCTGCTTGATAAATTATGCTTTCTTTATTTCTGTTAGTGTGTGTTTTTTTAATTTCCACCACCTGTTTGAGTCTCCGTGTTTCCATCTGCCCTTTAGCCATCCGTTCTTGCATGTTGTCCACCTTCCGAGCCATTAGGGCCCTTGGCGACATCCGTCACGGCGATCTTTAATTCTCAGGGCGATGATTCCTACACGGCCGCCGTGTCTGCGTCTGGCTGTGGCGTTCACTCCGTCTCCTCGGACGGCGTCTGTGCACATGGGCATGACTCCTAAGGCCTGTGCTGTGCGCTTTCACCAGGTTAGGGGCGAGTCAGTCTGTGTTTATGCTTGTCCGTAACCGTAGGTGTCAGCAGCCGAAAGACCCTGCTCATCTTGAATCAGGCCCCCTTGTCCTGGGTTCCACGAAAAACTGCTTCTGAAACAGGGCCTGAGCCTTGCCATTCTTTCTAGCTGCGACCCGCTGCTACTGTGTACGTAGGAGACCCACTGAGGTGGCGGTAAGGTGGGGGCGGGGAGGCGGGGAGGAGTGTCCTCTGGTCCCACGCTTGGGCCTCAGCCTCCGGGGGGCCTCACACCCCAGGTCCACGACTCGCACCAGTCGCTTCTCAGCTTTCCTCTCCCACTGGGGTGAAACAGGAAGGACAGAAGGGACTGGCGTTTCCTGATATCGTCCCCCACTGCGCAGGCTGCACAGCGACGGGGCCGAGGGGGCCATCCTCTCCCACACCCGCCGAGGCTCTGGGAAGGCCGTTCCCTCCCGAGGCAGGTCCCGGGCAAGGACAGGGTGCTCGGAGCATGTCTCACGATGGACGTTTTCCCGCCCCCTCTGGGAGAAAGCAGGGATGTGTCTATGGCCAGAATTCACAGCCTCCCGGTGGGCCCTGCAGACTTCAGATTTACCAACCCCCACAACAACAGGGGCGAATTCCTTAAACTCTCTCTCTGACTCTGTCTCTCTGTCTCTCTCTGTCTCTCTCTCTCTGTGTGTATCTATGTGTGTGTGTGTGTGTGTGTGTATATATATGTACATCTATGTGTGTGTGTGTGTGTGTGTGTATATATATATGTACATCTATGTGTGTGTGTGTATTGGTTCCTCAGAGAAACAGATCTAACAGGAAATATCCGCTATTCTGTTCAACCCTCAGGAATACAGATTTTGCTACCAAGACAGTGTCTAGAGGAAAAGAATCTTAAGACTGTGTTTTCTATATTGTTTCTGGGGGTTCTTGAATTGGGTCTGCACATGATCAGATTGGAAGGCCGGCTATGTCCAGTAGCAGAAAGAGTGCCGATATCTATGAGTCGATGTGGAGTGGAGAGACGCGAATCATCACCATTTGATATTTCTAACCAAATACGTGTAAGAGGCCAGGTTCTCAGTGAGCATGCATTTGGTACCTTAGAACATTTTTGTCAAACTAGTGACTGTAAAGAGATCGGCTGGTTGCCTGTCATCAAATTAGACAAAATGGGTGGGGCTGGGGGTGGGGATGACGAGATCAAAGATTCCAACTCCCAGATCGAGCACCCCATAAAGACCGGATGTCTTCCGTGTCTGGTCGGAAGGCAAGCCCTATACCTTGTATCCACACAGCTGAGATTTCTGAAAACCAAATCCCAGAGTTTCATCCTCTAACTGGCTGAATTCTCAAAAGTGAGCGTTCTAATCTCACGGGGTGGCTGCTGTTAAAGGGAGACTATGGACTGCAAAGTATTGGGGTCCTGAAGAATGGAAGGGGGAATGTGGGGCGATCTCGATGAAGCCGGAGGACACCGATAACTAGGGTTTCTTTGCTTTTATTTCAATAACTAGGTTCTAATGAGACGGCTTTGCCACTCCACCGTGTCTGAGAACCACGAACCTCCTTTGCCCGAGGAATCCCTAGTGGCCTCCACCGAGGCAGCTGCCTTGAGAGACACCCCTGATTCTCCTCAGGCCCCCGCTTCAGAACCCTTCTTCACCCCTGGGCCTGCAGCTCGACTCTCATACCTGCAGGCCCTGAAACGCACCGTACAAAATATGACTCATGAGGAGGAGGGTGACACTCCAAGAGAACTGCACGGTTTTTCGAGGTTCTCCAGGCAATTCTGGGGCGTATGTACGTGACCAGATCTACACGTTGGGGGACAGCGGTAGAGGACACCATAAAGTAGCATCAGGACTAAAGTTTTGATATGGGACCACTGGGCAGAGATTTTGAATTTGCCGTTGCCCCTCCCGGGGGAGAGGGGGCTCTGAAAGTTCGTCTGGTTGTTTGGCTGAAACATGGACCCCAAAGCACCTTAGACCTTCAGAACGGCACTGTTACACTCTAGAGAAAAGGATTCAAGGAGCGGGAGCGATGAGGATGTGACTGTGCATTTATTTACCTTCTAAGACGAGCTCACCCCCACCGAGGAAGGCCCAAAAGCCACACCCTTATCGGTGACTGTGAGACGTGACCTAGGGAGGGCCGCCCAGACACGCTGGCAGAGCCCCGTGGTCCCTCTTCCCCGCAGGACACGGTTTACAGTGGGAAAGGCCGGCACCGAATTGGGAAACTGCGACGTGATGGGGTTCATCGGGTCCTGAGCGTCAGGGGACACGTGGCAGCGTTAGCCACACACAGACGAGGTTGCTGTGCTGTGACGGGCCCCGCCACTGCGTCTCCCTTAAGTGCATGTGTTAAATTCATTAACCCGGTACCTAAGGCTGTCACCACATTCAGACCCAAGACCTTGAACAAGGTCATGTAGTCGAAATGGCAGCTTCGGGGTGGGCCCTATTCCCATATGTCTGGTGGCCTTGGAAACAGGAAATTTAAACGCAGACATGGACACGCACGGAGGAAAGACCGCCTGAGGCAGACAACCTCCTCCGATAAAGGAGGGAGGCCTGAGAAGAAAGTAACCATGCCGACGGCTGGATCTCTGAATTCTGACCTCCAGAACCGTGAAACAACTGTCTCTGGGGTTTCGGCCACCCCTTATGGGCTACTCCGTGACGGCAGCCCGAGAGAACCAACGTGTGCGGTTACTGTAAATGACGGCAGAGTCGAAGCAGCCGTGAGCTCTGAGCAATAAGCTGAGACACAGAGACCTACGGTGCCGGGCGTTTGGGGGCCACGGTGTTCGCAGAAGCGAAGTAAACAGGTAGCGGCTATTTTCATACTTGATCTGTACACGTGGAAGATTCTAGGTCAAGTGAACAGAAGTCGAACTTGAATGATAACAGCACAGAGCCCCTTAGTCAATTTCCAGACTCGAGCCAGTTGTACAGACCCAGGAACCCTCAAATGGAGGAGATACTGGGGCACTTTGACAAAGGACCCCGCTACGCTCACCCTTCCCCCCAAAATATAAATACACTATAAATACTTCTCCCCGTCGTTCCCAAAGGGACGTATTGCCTTACGTTGGGGAAAAGGAAATAAGTGGACTTATAAGTAGACTCGTTCCCAACTGACACTAATTCCAGGGGACCCCAAACTTCACTGTGATCCACCGATCAGAGGAGTGGCGTGTGGAGGTCACTCGATCGATGGACTCTTAGCTCGGTTCCCTCTCATAGCGGACCCAGTGGGTCCTGGATCCCATCCTGATTAGCTAATGGGTCCCGGATCCCATCCCGGTGATACAAGTCCCCAGGTGATAGACATAATCGTGATAGACTTACTTGATTTCTGGAAAAACCCACACGTTGTTTCTGTCACTTGTGCAACGAGGGCAAGTATGGCCACAAGTGCCACTCGGGAGGCAACTGTAAGCACAGCATCTCTGGGGTGCTGGCTGAATCTTAACAGGTGGCCCCAGAGGGGCAGAGGCTTGGGCTAAGTTTGGCCTGCAGCCAAACCCCTCTCAGGACTGTGCCACTGGACACCGACTTCACAAATCCACACTAATGAGACCGGGAGACATAGGAGCTTTGCCCACTACATAGAAACAGACACGGAAAGGCCGCCAAAGTGAAGACAAAGAAGCGGAAACCGTATGAGAGAACAGAACAGAGAACCAGATAGAATGGACTCAAGTAATCTCACAGATGCAGAGTTCAAAACACTGCTCATAAAGATGCTCAGTGAACTTTTGGGAAGCGTAGACAAATTCAGTGAGAAGTTCGACCAAGAGATAAAAAACATAAAAACGGAAATGGAAATTATAAAAGGGAACCAGTTGAAATGAAAAACACGTTATGTGAGACGAGAAGTCTATTAAATGGAATAGACAAAGGAATAAACGCAGTGAATAAAGGAGAGGATCAAATGCCCTACCTAGAGGATGGGAAAGCCAAGGACACTCAATCGGAATGGCAAGAGAAAAGATGGCAAGACTATAAAAATAACTTAAGGAGCATATGGGACACTATTAAGGGTCCAAATATCTGTCCGATCGGCCTAACTGAAGAAAATCAAGATGTCGAACAGCCGTTTGAAGAAATAATGATGGAAAACTTCCCTATCCCGGTGAAGGAAATGGGCAGAAAACCCCAGGAAGCTCAGCGAATTCCAAAAATCAAGGATCCAAAGAGGCCCACACCAAGACGCATCATACCTAAAATGCCAAAGGTTAAATACGAAGAAAGAATATCAAAAGCAGCAAGACACAAACAGATAATTCCATATAAGGGCAAACCCCTAAGACTGGCAGCTGATTTCTCAGCAGAATCTATGCAGGACAGAAGGGCTTGGCAAAAAATATTCCACAGGATGAAGACCCAGGATCTACGACCAAGAATCATTTATCCAGCAGAGCTATCATTTAGAGTGGAAGGGCAGATAGAGAGCTTCCTAGACACAAATAAGCTAAAGGAATTCATCGCCACCAAGCCAGTATTACAAGAAATGTTGGAGGGACTCCTTTAAGAAGAAAACACATGTATCTGAAAACAGGAATAAAGAATGGTAACGACTACACTCCCATCAAGAAGTACCTCAAATGGAAAAGAATTAAGTGCTCCAAGCAAGGGATGGAGGGCTAAAAGGATAAGAAAACGAGACCCCTACATATGCAAGGGAAGGGAATGGAAAAAGATGTTGCTGTGATGAACCTAGAAGGTATTTAAATCAGACAGAGAAAGAGAAACTCTATAGGAACTTATATGTGGGATCTAAGAGATAAAAAGAACAAACTAATCCTAAACACTCACAAATGTAGTGGACAGTTTGGTGACGGACAGAGGGGAAGGGTTGGGGGGGCTGGGGGAATGGGGCGAAGAGCTAAAGAAGTACAAATCGGTAGCTGATGGATAGTCATGGGGATGGGGAGCACGGTTAGGGAATGCAGTCAGCATTAATTCGATGGCTAGGTGGAGGTTCAGGGGCCGGAGGCAGCCATTGGGCGGATCCTTTGATCAACTAAATAGATGACTAACCAATGTGCTGTATACTTGAAACTAATTAAAATAAATAAATTTCTTTGAAAAGCGGCAGTACACGCAAGACTGTGGAGAGCATGGGAGAGGTGAACGGCGGCGGCCAGGGATGTAGCGATGTGTGTGTAGGGCTGGGGAGAGGGGATGCGGGGGTCCTGAAGGGCCTACTGATCATGATAAAGGCTGTGAGCTGTGCTCAGAGCGAAATCGGTAGTACTCGAACACTTGGAGAAAGAAGAACAGAAACGCCCCTCGGAAGCCACTGGATTGCGTCTATCTAGGAAAGAGTAAAGCTAAGCAACACCGCATTCCGCGGCGGGGGTGGGGGCCGCTGCGGGGATGTAGCGCCACCGTCGGGGCGCCGAAGGACGCACACACCATCTCCACTCGCCGGCCTGGTTGGCCGAGGCGGAAAACATATGGCACTTGAAAATGACAGCGGAGTAGTGTCAGCTCGACCAGGGCGTGATTGCAATTGCAGCTGCCGTACCAGGGACGGTTCCACTGTGGGAGCAAAGTCACACATCTCCTGGTCCCTGGTGTGCGGCTACGGAACCTTCCAAGGACCGCGCCCCGCCCCACCAACCTGGTAGTAAAGGCCACCAGAAGCCAGTCCGCTTTCAGCTGCCGGCAGTGCCAGCCGTGGGACTTCAGTGTTCCGCGACAGGAGGCTCCTAACGCTCCCGCCCCACGTCATAACTCACTTCCCGGGCATCTTGGTGGCATTTTCCTCCCACGAGGCGCGACTCCGGTTCCACACAATGAGGGGACCGTGTCGCTGGGCCTAGTGAGCAAGACCTAGCAGCTCTACACCTCGGATGCGAAAAACGCTTCCTCCGAACCACCTAGTATTGAGGACGACATGAGCAGCGGATGTATCGACGGGGTTCGAACAGTTATGGGTGGAAAACTCGATCTTGGGATCAAGAGGGCAGCAAGTGCACGTTGCCGTTAGAAGGGTGTGGTGGGGGGGCGGTTCTTGAAACTCTAGGTTCCCCGTAGTCTAGACCTCCCCAAACCTCGCCCGCTCGATCCTTCCCCCCTATGTAGCTCGATTCCCAGCTCGCTGAGGACAGACACGCCGGAGGGTCACCGCGGTCACAGAGAACATCTCTCGGCATCACGCGCCGAGCCCCGAGGTGACCCTGAGCCTGGGCCGCCGCACCCGGAAGCAAGGGGGCCGGGACGCGGGGACGGGGACAGGCTGTCGTCGCACACGGC
>NW_006431396.1:33048-33401 GCF_000325575.1 Pteropus alecto | reverse complement strand
CCCGGCGGCCCCGGCTGCGCGGTGCTCCTCCGTTTCGGCCCCACCCCTTCCTCGTGGAATCTCGGCCGCGGCGGAACAAAACATCCAAGTACGTGCCAAATTCTCCCGAGGACCTTGCTCGGGACAGTTCCGGATACGGAAGTGGTCCGGGAAGGAGCGCACGGACAGACAGACAGACAGGCAGACATCCGTTTCCAGCAGGAACCGCCAGCCCTGTGGTCGTTGCACGGTGACGCGCGCCGCGTTCCCTCCGTGTCGAGAACATTCGCTCGTCTGTCACGCCAGCAGCCAGCCAGCCAGTCAGCCGGTAAAGCGTCTTCCACACACGGAGGGTCCTCGGCCCCGGGCCCGCG
>NW_006431396.1:30672-31793 GCF_000325575.1 Pteropus alecto | reverse complement strand
CCGCGGGCCGCTGGGCCCGGGCCCGGGCGTGGTGCTCTACCTGTGCCCCGAGGCGCAGTGCGGCCAGACCTTCGCCAAGAAGCACCAGCTGAAGGTGCACCTGCTGACGCACAGCAGCAGCCAGGGCCAGCGGCCCTTCAAGTGCCCCCTGGGCGGCTGCGGCTGGACCTTCACCACGTCGTACAAGCTCAAGAGGCACCTGCAGTCGCACGACAAGCTGCGGCCGTTCGGCTGCCCGGCCGAGGGCTGCGGCAAGAGCTTCACCACCGTGTACAACCTCAAGGCGCACATGAAGGGCCACGAGCAGGAGAACTCGTTCAAGTGCGAGGTGTGCGAGGAGAGCTTCGCCACGCAGGCCAAGCTCAGCGCCCACCAGCGCAGCCACTTCGAGCCCGAGCGGCCCTACCAGTGCGCCTTCTCCGGCTGCAAGAAGACGTTCATCACCGTCAGCGCCCTCTTCTCCCACAACCGCGCGCACTTCCGCGAGCAGGAGCTCTTCTCCTGCTCCTTCCCCGGCTGCAGCAAGCAGTACGACAAGGCTTGCCGCCTCAAGATCCACCTGCGCAGCCACACGGGCGAGCGGCCCTTCCTGTGCGACTTCGACGGCTGCGGCTGGAACTTCACCAGCATGTCCAAACTCCTGAGGCACAAGAGGAAGCACGACGACGACCGGCGGTTCACGTGCCCCGTGGAGGGCTGCGGCAAGTCGTTCACGAGGGCCGAGCACCTCAAGGGCCACAGCATCACGCACCTGGGCACCAAGCCCTTCGTGTGCCCCGTGGAAGGCTGCCGCGCCCGCTTCTCGGCGCGCAGCAGCCTCTACATCCACTCCAAGAAGCACCTGCAGGACGTGGACACGTGGAAGAGCCGCTGCCCGGTGCCCGCGTGCAACAAGCTCTTCACGTCCAAGCACAGCATGAAGACCCACATGGCCAAGAGGCACCACCTGGGCCAGGACCTGCTGGCGCAGCTGGAAGCCGCCAACTCCCTCACACCCAGCAGCGAGCTGACCAGCCAGGGCCAGGGCGACCTGAGCGACGCCGAGCTGGTGTCGCTCTTCTCCGACGCGCCGGGCGCCGGCTCGGCGGCGGTGCTGGACACGGCCTTGGTGAACTCCGGGA
>NW_006431396.1:19531-30030 GCF_000325575.1 Pteropus alecto | reverse complement strand
TGAGAAAGAGCGGAGTCCTGGGCTACGACAAGTTGGCAGATTTCGATTCTGATCTGGAGTCTGGAATTGACGAGTTGTCCGACCCTGAGCAAGTCACTTAACCTATCTGAGCCTTAATTTCCTTATTTATAAAATGAGGTGGTTTGAGTAGATTGTTTCTAAGGTCTTTTCAGCTCTGTCATTCCTTGATAATGTGCTTCTTTTCTTGGAAAAAAATGACATTTTCCTGTGATGGTGTTGCATGGGCTTTTTTTTTCAACATGCATAAAATGCCCATAGTTGCGTAATGAACATCTATGTACTTGGCACCAAATTTCAACAATTCATGAACAATCTTCTTTAATCTCCTCTTTAACTCTCTTCCAGTATTATTTTGGAATAAATATCACATCATTTTATGGTTGATTTCAACCACGAATATTCAATATATAGTTCTATAAGTTATGGGCTCTTTTGGCAAAATACAATTCCATTATTATACTTAAAGTTAACAATAATTTCTTAATATTAATAAATGTTCAGTCAGTGTTCCAACAGCCAGTTGTCTAATAAATGCTACTTGTTTTAATATTTTTAATAATTAGGATTTCAACGATCCCAATTATTAAAATTAAGTGTCCTTTTAAATTTTTTAATTAATTTTTTTACTTTTAAAATTTTTATTTTTCAGTTACAGTTGGCATAGGACAACAGTTTGAAGTGTAGAACATCGTGATCAGACGTTTATATAACCTTCGAAGTGATCGCCCCGATAAGAAGTGTCTTTTTCTATTTCCTGTTTTCTCTTTCTTTTCTTGTGATTTTTTTGAAGAAATGAGGTCGTTTTACATGTAGTATTTGCTTAAGTTCTGTTGATTATATTCCTGTGGTGTTAAGTTCCTCCACCCTCTTGTGTTTTTTTGTTTTTTTGTTTTTTTGTTTTTGATAGTTGGATTTAGAGAATTTATCAGATTGGAAATGACTTTTTTTGCAAGAATGTTTCATAAGTTGTGTCGTGTTCTTTTATCAAGTGGTGCCTGTTGTCTGGTTTTCTTGTGATATCCACAGCTGCTGCTGTTCATTGCATTAATTCATGATTACCTGTGCTTCTGAGATCATGAATTGTTCTTGTACAGTTATTATTAGTGGAGTAAGAAATGCTGTTTATGGCACTTATAAAAGATTCATAGAAATATTCAATGCCAAAATATTTTCTTAATGATAGAACTAACAAGAAAAAGTGATAGCAAAAAACATGTTGGCTGTTCTCCTTTGATCTTCCTGACCTCTTTTGATGCTGGGAGGCTTCATTATAGAAATTGCCAACCAGAACTTTGACATGAAACAGACCTAGGGTCAAATTTGTGATGGATAAGTGGCCTTGAATAAATTAGTCTCACTAAGCCCCCGTTTCCTAGTTGTCAGATAGTCATAGCAATGCACACACTTAGCTAGCACACATTAGACTTTTCTTTCCCACTTGTTAATATGTAAGGAAAATGTGTGCTTTGGCATATTCTGATGCCTTTATGTAATCTTTTTACCCTCTCATTCCTTCTGCTTTAAGAGAGAAATTGGGATAATTTAGTCCTATTCATGTTCAGACAATAAGGTTTGTGAGGGTTAGGGTGCAGCGGGATAGGGAACTTTCCATTAGATCAGTTTGACACCATCTTTGCTCTGCTTCCGAAGTCAGACTCCGCTGTGACTGTGGATCCTGCTGTTCCACGACACTGCGATAAGGTGGCAGAGAGGCCCTCCTCCGTCTGGTCTGGAGAGTTCATTGTGTGCACTTGCCCAGAGTTGGAAGGAAAGATTGAATCTGAATATTGTGTAAACTGTCGCCTTAAACGAGTGTAGAGTTTGAATTTTGTGGAACATCTTCGCAGTTGGTAGAGGTGAAGAAATCTCATTTGTTGTTCAGAATGACCCTGTGTGGTAGTTTTGGCGAAGTCTGTGCTATGACTCATGTGACAATTTAGCTCACATTCCAACTGGCCTGTGGCTAGTGACTGACAGTTCTCTATATAGCTTAGAAAAAGAAGAGAAATTCTTTTCACCTCCCCTTCCCCCCATCCAACTTTCATGATTCATTCCTGTGTCATAACTAGCTGCTTTTCCCACTTTAATTGGTGTGTTGCTTTCTGCTTCCTTTCTCCCCACTCCACTCTCTTGCATGTGCCTTCCAGTCTTTGCCATGCCTTTCTTTTTATTTTTTAATATCTAGGTCTCTTCCTGCCACTGTCCCTCAGACCTTCTTTCTCTTCATGGCCCATTGTCTTCCAGTGATAACATTTGCTGAGTGTCCACTGCAATTCTGTGTGTACTGTAAGAAGTTATTTTCTGAGCTTAGATAATACTGTGTATATGTGATGTGACTCTGATATTAAGAGATTATTTTCTATGCTGTTCAGATGAGAAGTGGATTTCTGTTTCATTATTTTCATTTTTTTAAGTTTTCGTGAAGGAGTTCTGCTAATACTTATTTGCTCTAGTGTATTAGTCCAATAGTGTTTGCATGTGAATGTCATGGATGACAGTTATTGTAGCATTTTGGCAGTGCACTAAAAATTTGCCACTTTGAAATGTTTCTGAACTGTGTGTTTGTGGGTACACACACACACACACACACACACATATATTTTTACAGTGGTTGTATTCATTTAGTAAAAAGAAAACCTAGTCATACTTTTGTAAATCAAAGAATTGCTCAGAATTTTGTTGTGTCTACTCATTCAATGGTTTTCTCTCTTTGCTATGGAAATATTTATATTCATAAAGTACGTTTCAAAAATATTGTCAGTCATTAAAGCCTCTTAAATAGACCACTATCTTTCATGTCTGACAGATACGTGTGTCAAATATGGAAACGAACACACAAGTAGAGAACATCAAATAAATTATTTGAACATGAAGAGACTTTAATACTGTGACTTCATTTTTTTAATTCCTTAAACCAACTTCTCTCCAATAAAAAACCATAAACTATGTTCTTTAATACTCGTTCCTTGAATGTTCAAAGTACACAGTACTTTTCTCAAAAATAAAATCTTTTGTCTATAGGCTCCCAGTTCCATTGAACAAATTGGTTCCACTGATTTATCTTTGAACATCATTTTCTAGAAAAATGGTGAAGCCCTTTATACTTTCAATGTAAGAAGTTTAATTTCTGTTGGTGATGACATAAAGTTGCCATCATTCCTTTTAAATAATGGTACATAATTTAATCCTATTTCCTTTCTGCTTCTCAGTCATTGGTTTGTTAAAAGATCTTGCCGATTAAAAACAATAACATGCTAAAAAAGTCTGTTTCTAGGGACCCTTGATAATGTTCATCATAAGTTAAAAATATATTGGCCTTGGCATTTTTACTAATTAGTATAATTAATATAACACAACACTTAAGCAGCAGGAGTGAAACATGGATAGATTATGAAGTTTATTTGTCTCCGTGACCTAAACTCTCTGTTTTTATCTGGAAACATGAGAAAGCAATTTATTAGCTGGGGATTCCACCGTGTTTACTCAAATTAATAAATATTTATTAAGCATCATTGTGCAAAATACAACATCACATATTGAAGGTTCTATGAGAAGTAACATGCAACTCTGACCTTTAAGGAGGTCACAGTTATAGGAGATTGAAAAACACTGAGCAACTGGGGAAGAAAAACGGGAAAAGTTTAATGTGGTAGCAAAATGACTGAGAGGCAAAAAAAACAATAATAATGAGTTGATTTGGGGGCACAGATAAGAGACAGTGAACATGTTTTAACAGAGGAGTCTGATCATGAAAATAATGTCTTAGAAAGGTTAATGCAGTGCAGGTTTACAATGTGGGTTAGATTGGAGAGACTGGAATAGGAAAACCAGCGAGAAGGCCTTTGAAGCAATTCAGGTGTGAGATGAAGCATGAAGCCTGGGCTAGAGTGGGGTCAATGGGAAAGGAAAGGAAGAGACGGGTGTCGAAGATGTTTTCAAACTGAGGAAGGAATGTGATTCAGTGTCTCATTATGGAGATAGACAACAGAGATGATAGATGATAGATATAGATTATATAGACTGAGAGAAATCAGGAATGATAGTTCAGGTTTCTCTGAGGAGTATAAACAATTTTACTAACAAGGCAGGTAAGAAAGCATCCTTTTTGGAAATTGTAAGTATAAAGATAGTGTTTAGTTAAATAATAATTGATAAATTATAGCTGTCCCTGCGTATGCTATCCATATTTTGGTTAACCTACTTTCTAAGTGACAACAGAGAGTAATTGCATCTTTCTTGGTTCTCTCAGGCATGCTCAGAACTACCTATACGGTTCTGATCCTTTTACTTCCTTTGAATTACCAGAGGCCTCCTCATCTTGTCTGGAATGATCTAGATCTGCACTGACCAACATGGTAACTACTAGTCACTGAGCACTTGAAATGTGGCTCAAATGACTGAGAGACTGAATTTTTAATGTAATTAATTTAAACTGTTAAACTTTATTATTTTAGTAGAATTAAATTTCACTTTAACCACTGAAAATTTAGAATTTGAATTGAGATGTGCTATAAAGTACAAAGCAGATTTTGAAGGCTTAGCACAATATATTGATTACACTGAATAATATTTGAACGTTTTTCAGCTTTTTTGAGGTATAATTGACACATTTATAAGATATTTAAAATGTACATCGTGGTGATTTGATATATGTATACAGTGTGAACGAATTCCTACCATCTAGTTAATTAACACATTCATCACTTCACATATTTATCTTTTTTTTTTTTTTGGTGAGAACATTTTATTTTGAATGTATTTGCTTTAAAATGTAATAGTTAAATAATTTTACCAGATTTTTTTTTTTTACTTTAATGTGGCTGTAGAAAACTTAAAGTTATACATATTATCACGATTTTTTAAATTAAAAATTACATATTTTGCTCCCGTTATATTTCTATCGGCCAGCACGGATGCGGATGTTACAGTACCTTTCCAGTGTGCTGTGCATCAAAACGAGCCATGAGTTTCTGCTACCCATCAAGTGTCTTTTTCTACTGCTGCTTTTCGGATTCTGTGGCTATTCTATGTTATGTTTAGGGTAATATCATCTATGTATTATCACAGACTTTGCCGTAGTTTGGTGAAGTTTTGTCATGAATTTCAGCAATTCTTCACGAAAATTTCATTGGCTTGAGTATTACCTGCTTTTGTGTCAGTTGGGGCAGACAGGAGTAAGATCGTCAAAATCCAATATCCCTGGATCTGTGTGAGAATGGCTTGGAATTCCTTAGCCAGAGTCACTTCTGTCACTGAAGAAAATCATGAGACAAGAGATGGCATGAGAACCTAGTCGTGAGAATCTCTATCTATATCTATCTACCTAATCGATCATCTATCATCTATACATAATCTATCTCCCTAATGAGGCACTGAGTAATATTCCTTCTTCAGTTTGAAAACATCTTCAATATTTGTCCCTTCTTTTCCTTTCCCACTGACACCACTGTAGCCAGGGCTTCATGCTTCATCTCACACCTGAGTTGCTACAAAAGCTTTCTTACTGATTTTCATATCCTCCCATTCATAGATCATTGATAGTGCACTTGGAAAGAGTTCAGAAGTAAGACATAAAGTAAATCTTGTAAATAAGATCTACATTATAGGAAAAAAGCTATTTGATTCTATAATTTTAAATTATCCATTTATGTTTGTCAACTTTGCTGCTGAATATAACCATATAGATATATAAAAATTCCATCTAATTTACATTTTCACCAGCTGTGCATGAGGGTTCCTTTTTCCCCACAATCTCTCCAATACTTGTTAGTACTTGTCCTGTTGATGACAGCCATTCTAACAGGTGTGAGGTGGTGTCTCGTGATTTTGATTTGCATTTCCCTAATAGCTAGGGAAGTTGAGCATCTTTTCATATATATGTTGGTCGTTTGTATGTCTTCTTGGGAGAAGTGTCTTTTCAGGTCCCCTGCTCATTTTTTAATTGCATTTCACTTTTTTCATTTATAGAATTTATATTTAAATATTTTATTGAAACGTAACACATGCAGAAGTGTATAACTTAATGAATTTTCACAACTATGAAAAACAACTGTGTAACTACCACATTGCTCAAGAAATAGAACCCTACCAAGCTCCCCAGCTTCCCCTCTTACATTCTCTCCCTTTCAAAGTCTCCACACTTCCCCAATGATAGTCACTATTCTGACTTCTAATATTATAGATTAGTTTTGCTTATTTTGAAAATTTATATAAATTGAATTATAAAGTAAATACTCTGTGTCTGGTTTCATTTGCTCAACATTATGTTTGTGAGATTCATTCATACTATTGAGTGTAGTCGTTCATTTGAATTTCTACATGGAATCGCATGATGTGCATTCAAAAGTAGATTGGTATTTAGATTGTTTCTGGATTTTGGCTACTGCAAATAATGCTGATCTTGTGTATATATTTCAATGCACTTGCATTGAAATTTCTCTTGATAGAATGGTACGGTCATGCTAGCATATGTTTTGCATTCATTAGTTACTGTCAGTTTTCAAAAATGACTTACAAATGTAGTGTGAGAGAGTTTCAACTGCTCCATGTCCTTGCCAACCATTAGTATTTTCATCTTTAAAAAAACCTTAACCATTCTGATTGCTGGTCTAGTAGTACTTCATGTTGGTTTTAAATTCACATTTCTTGGATGACTAATAATATGAAAACTTATTGGACATTTGGGTATCTTCTTTGGAAGTTCCCGTTCCAGTCTTGTGCTTAGTTAAGTGGGTGCTAGTTATGTTTTTTTCTTATTGATTTTAGGAGTTCTTTATATATTCAGGATAAAAGCACTAATTGGTTAGCTATATGGCAAAGATATTATCCTACTTCTTTCCGTCTTGTAAATAGTGTCTTTTGATGAAAAAAAGTTTAAATTTTAATGTACTCCAGTGTTACAATGTTTTCCTTTTTGGTTTGTGCATTTTGTCCTTAAAAAATGTCACTGCATTCCCCAAGATCATGAAGATATTCTACTATGCTACTACTTTCTAGAAACTTGTTTTTCTTTTCACATTTATACTCACAATCTACCTGGAATTAATTTTTTCAAAATGGCATTAAGTAGGCTGCAACAAAATTTTTTTCCTCCATTTTGGATATCCAGTTTATCCTGCCCCATTTAATAAAAACACTGTCCTTTCATCATTTTTCTGCAGTGCCCATTTTGTCGCATATCAAGCATCCACATGTGTTTGAGTCTGTTTCTGTGCCATCTATTTTGTTCCAACTGTCTGTCCTGGCACCAGTACTGCACATTATGTACTTTAGTGCCATAATAAGGCTTGCTATTTGGTAGTGTAAATTCACCAATTTTGTTCTTATTTAAGATTGTCTTGACCATTATTGGTCCTTTGCCTTTCTACATACACTTAGAATAAGCTAGTCAATTTTCACAGCAGAAGTTCTTGGATTTTATTTGTAATTTAATATCGAGTCTTCGTATCTATGATCATGATATAATCCCTTCATTTAGGTTTTTTTTTATTTCCCTTGATATACATACATATATTTTTAAATTTCCCTTGATATATGTGTATGTGTATATATTCAATAATATGTATATTTGCTTTCTGCTCAGAGTTTGTATAAATCCGACTCTAAAACTTTTTTCTCTTATTGTAGTATATTTGGTTTGACATATATCAATAGCAACTCTTTTTTCACAATTTCTTTTTTTCTTTGATTTAAATCCTTGATCTCTAAGACCATTTGTGAAATTGTGTTTATTTGGTGTTTTGGTTAGAATATTTCTAATGTTTTGGTTAAATGCTGAATAACAACACTTGCCTATTTTTCTGAATATCTAACTTAATGTTACATATCCAATTCATTTTTATGAAAATAATTTTGATAAACTATTGATACTTTAAAAAATCTTTCTAGTCCTTTTTTTACAAAATATGTTTGACAAAGTAAGTCTTCTCTAAATCTGTAGATGATATTAAATAACACGCATAAGTTCCTTTTTACTTGAAATTTTTATATACTACATTGCATCAAAGCAAAATGTGGTATTGAAGTTAGGAGCAAAGATTCTGGAAAAATCATTCTCTTTGCCTAACAATACAGAGATCCCTTAAAATGGGAAGACTTGAAATTTATTGTGATATTTTTAATTTCCAAAAGTAACAGTGCTTCTTGTTTAAATGCAGTGAGGACATTGTTTACAAGCGACAGATTCAAATAAATTATTTAAAACATTAACTAAAGCACATTCAGTAAAAAGCTCATTTTTCACCCTACTCCATATAACCTTGGAATGTGTGGCCAGGACCCCTGGCTCTTCTATAATCTATGTTCTACCGTAGTCTCAAGAAATATTTCAGATGTTTGTTTTAGAAATATGCCAAACAAACATAACCATTTTCTTGTTTTAAGTATTCTATTTAATAGTTGCCTATTTTCTTTATTTTACAAGATTGTAGCATTCTGGGCTTTCCCAGGAGCCCAGTTAAAGATGAATAAGGTAAACATGCTTAACGTCTAGAATTTTAGCCAAGAAGAAAGGCCTGCTGAATTAATCAAATTTTATTTAAGTAAATGCTCAGTATCTACTAAACTTCTATTTATTTAATCATTATCCAGTAATGTGTAATGCATTCTTTTGCATATATTCCTTCATCAGTTAAAAAAATATTTTTTGCTTGTTTGGTATTTTCCACTTTGCAAATGTTACCATTTTACCATGCATTAATTCTTTAAAATAGGCCCCATTTCTGTCATCTGTACCAAACAAATTGCAGAGGGTAGCTGAACTCAGTAGTTTACATTTTTGTGTCCTGGAATGTGACACAAATATGATGGTATGTATAAATATACAGAGTAAAAGAATAACAGTTTAAAGCCAGAGTGAATTTAACTCTATTTGTCAGATTATCTGAAAATTCAGATTTCTCGGCTCCATTCAAACGAACTTGAATAAATAGCAATACTGAGATAATGGAATGATTCTATGATATATATTGAGAATATCTGTATACAATTTTCTCAGTTTTTTCTGCCATTCTAAACCCCTTTTACCAACTGAATGTTCCTGGAATAATATATTATTTGAATTAATACGTTTTGTTGTGCCTTTCCAGTGTCATTTATGCTCAGATGCCCTATGGACACTTCAAACTCAGCATGTACAAAATGAATGTGTCCTAGTCAAGTATTTTTTTATGTCATGGAATGGTATGTTCATTATGTCTCCCAGCTGACCAAGTCAAAAATCTGGACATTACCATTGCTTGATTCCCATCTCATTTACTCTCACCGCCAGTCATCACCATGTTCTGTCCCTTAAACGTCATAACCATTTCTGGAAAGTATCCATACTTCTTCATAACTAATGCCACCCTACTTGAATCAATGTATGGTTTTCATTAGGCTGGATTCCAACAATACGTTCCTATAACCTGTGTCACTGCTAATTCTCCTTGCAATTCATTTCTTTTTACAAAGCAGTTAGAATGATCTTTCTGAAGCACGAATCTGCTTTGGCACTGCTTAATCGAACCCCCTTAAGTTTCTTTCTATTAGTCTTGGAATAAAGTGCAAATTTCTTATGTTTTCAGCTTCCACTTCTTGCCCTATAAATATAATCCCGCTACATTGAACTTCTTTCATTTCTTGGAATGAACTTTAATTTCTGGATATATGTATATAATCTCCCTGGCTAACATACCATAGTATAGCTCTTATCATACTGTATCATGTACTTGTCTGTTTTACTCACTAAAGCATAAGCTACCTGAGAGGAGGGATTATGCTAATCTTCACAACTATAAGCCCAGTGCCTCAGAGAGTTCCTGCCACCGAATGAATATTATGAGTAATATATTAGTACCCTACCTACCCCATTGCCAACTAGGCTAATCTTTCTAAAACAGAATAGATATTTAGTTCTCTGAAGTATCTGATCAGTACTCAAAACTTTCAAGGTTAGCAAAAACAAGAAAAGATATCATCAAAAACAAGAAAAACAAGAATTGTCGAAGCCAAGAACAGCCTGAGGACATATGACTGCTAAATATAATGTGTCCTGAAACAGAAACAGGACATTAGGTAAATCTAAGACTATCTGAATAAACCATGGACTTCGTAAATAATTATATATCAAACTGGTTCATTAATTGTAACAAATGCCCCATATTAATATTTTAACGATAGAGAAAGTGGGGAAATGAGTGCAGGATATATGGAAACTCTATTAACTTCTATTTTTTTCTGTAAATCTAAAACTGCTCTAACAGATAATGTCTCTTTAACAAAAGAAAACATCTTAGCTCATTTCATGCTCCTGAACTCAAATTCTTTTGAACAGTGCCTGTTTGCCAAGCTGATTGTCTACATCACTCAGGGGCATTTACAAAAAAAAAAAAAATATTTATTTCAAGGTACCACTCCTGGTGTTTCTGATTCATGAGGTCTGAGAGAGGGCCTGAGAATCTGTTTTATTTTGTTTTATTTTTTTAGGCGAGCCACCCTTG
>NW_006431396.1:15071-19379 GCF_000325575.1 Pteropus alecto | reverse complement strand
ATATTTTTTACGCCTACAGCACCTGGTCTTCCTAGGTGGCCTCCCAATCCAAGTACTAACCAGGCCCGACCCTGCTTAGCTGCCGAGATCAGACGGGATCAGGCTTGTTCAGGGTAGCATGGCTGAGAATCTGTGTTTTAAACAGGCGTCCTTGGTGATGCTAACAAAAGGCACAGTTTGAAGAATACTGCTCTGAAAGATGTTTACACTGAGGGTGACAGATGTTACCAACCTTGCCCAGTATTGCACAGTTTTGGCCACTGGGTGCTTATAGTTGGTTCTTGAGTTCTTTTTACAAGACATTATGTTCTTTTATATCTTCCTTAATTTCTTGCATGACAAGATGTTTCAAGCTCATTTTATACATTTCATGCCTAGTCCTAGAATCAGTCATTTATTCAGGAATAGTGGGTTCTTTATGGTGGAAATTGTGTTTAGAGATCACAATCTGATCTACTATTTGGTTACTCGTTACTTCTAGGCTTTTCCAGAAAACATGGGAAAAGTTAGAGCATCTTGACTTTATACTTTTATTCAAATTCAGAACTACAGGCAGTAATTCATAAGAAAGCCAACATAATGAAGCAACTAATCAAACAGTTATATAGGAGATGATAACACACTTCTCTCAATCCAACAGTAAAATTATTATTCAGAAAAGCTTCCCTATAATACAAACAAATTTACTCATATATAGTCACACCACATATGTGGGAAATTGAATCAGAAAGGCCAATATTGAGAAATCGTCTAGTAAAATTATTTAAAATTGATTTTAAATAATAATAAAAAAAAACACTGAGCATCTTGTCAAAAAGGCCAAGTCACTAATAAAGGAAAGACAATCAGACTGATCTTATCCTTTATGGTACCAACACTTTATGTCAGAAAACAGTGAAGTAACATAGTTAAGATACTCAGGGAATAAAATGTAAGTCATGGGTTTATATCTACCTAGATTTATCCTCAAGTATAAAGACAGTAAACAGTTGTTATGAACTCATGAAAGATATAAAAATTTTGTTCTTAACACTAATTTAAAAATGTACCAGAGAATGAGCTTTATAATGTAAATGACTGACAAGAAAGACATAAGGCATCAGCTAAGGACTAGTGGAGAGTGATAGATGATAGATGATACATACATACATACATACATGCATGCATACATAGATACATACATACATATAGATAGATGACAGAGCACCTACATTCTCTCGGAAAACTCAAATCATAAGGAGAATTTCTATGTAAGAAAAATTCAGAACACTATTTCATTTCAAAGGATATATGTGCCATACCGCACTGTGAAGATTTATTCGATCCCATCAGAAAGTTCAGCTTTTGAATAGACCTCTGTCCCTTTCAAATTCACCAACACATAATGAACATTTTAAAAATTTAAAACAGGCATTACTTCCGTTCCCATTCCCTATGCTATTGTTAGGTTCAAGTGAGCAATAATATGATTTTTCTCAACTCCTAAGTAAATAACTCCACAAAGTGATTTATATATTCATCAGTATTTTCAAGACTGAAAAATTATCTCATGAAACAAAGAAAAGCCATGACACCAGATAAAGTCCATCATACTGCCATTCACTCACATCCAGGAAGTTTTCGTATTTAAATGGATAACTCTATTATATGTTGGATAATACTGTAATTAAACACTCTAATGTATACCCGAATATGCACAGTATGTATAAGCAACATCTGATTCAGGTAATTTTTACAGACCGATACTTCAAGAAAGGTGACTTTTCTACCTTTCTCTGTTAGCTCTGACTTGATTTCTAAATTTAAAAAATGCATTTTTGCCATCAAATTGACTTTTTGGTTAAAGAATATTTCACCCTCTTCGTTTGTCTATTTCAGGCTTATATACAGATAATTATTCCAAAAACATTTCTTATACTTTACAAACATGTTATACTCATAAAATTCCATCCCTGAGAAGGTGCTACAGAAGATTCTAAATATTTCTTCCAAAATGTATAGAAATTCAAAATTAATAAAAACATTATAACTTTCAGAAACCAGTGGCTTAACAGATTCAAAATAAGAATTATAGATTTCCCTTAAACATCGTAATGTTAAGCTTTAACAAATCACATTTTATGGCTTATTACTCTTAATTATAAATGGCAACTGACATCTCCTTTGTTGTTTCTTTCTCATCAGTGTTAACTTTAATGTTAGGTGGCTTCAGGGCTCTGTCGCCGACTCTTCCTTTAGTATTGCACACACACTCATTTGGTGACCTCATTCAGTCTTATGGCTTTAAATAACAGCTGATGACTTCCAAATTTACGTGTAAACCGTTGAGACCCAATCTCATATATCCAACTTCCTACATAACATCTCCATCTGGATGTCTATTATACCTCTTGATCAACCTTTTCTAAACATAATACCTAATCTGTTCCCCACAAACTTACTCCACCTTTAGTTTTTCCTATTTTAATTGGTGGAAACGCCAAACTTCCAGATATGCAGATCCAAAACCATGGAGTCATCTTTCACTTGTCTCTGATCTTTATATTTCACATGTAATTCATCAGAAAATTTATTATGTCTACCTTGAAATTATAACCAGCATCTGACTACCTTTACCACCTCCACTGACATAAATCATTCTGCCCTGAGTCATTCCTCTCTTACCTGGATTGTGATAAATTGCCTTGAACTGGCTTCATGCTTTTAACTTTTGCTTTCCAAAGTATATTCTGAAAGCACCATATTAGTAATCATTCAAAATTTGTTGGAATGGGAGAGAAGATTTTGATAAATGCCTGTTGAATGAATAAATGAATATATAAGTCAAAAAACACATTGGCTTTAACTTAAGATTTCTCTTCCATGGGCCCCACCATAAGCAAACATTATGTTTACCATTATCCACTTAACTCCTATTTTAATAAAATGACTGGTGTTAATATTGCGTTTTCAATTCTTCAACATTATTTAGGATCAGACTAAGTCCTAGCACTGTCAATGTCAATGTTCCCTGCTTCATGAGTTGAGGCTACTATTTGGTGCCATAGGCATCTCAAGCTCATGTCCAAAAACTGAAAATATCATTTCCTACCACATATCTACCCCCTGTTTTGTCTCTACTTTTTCTGTCTCAGTGAATGATACTATTATATATCCAGTTCATCAAGCCAGGAATCTGATCATCATTCTTTGCTCCTTTCATCTTCCTCTAGTCCTTTCCATGCCAGTTGTCACTCTCCCGGTTTTATTCACCATGAAATTTCACCTTATAATAGATATCAGCAAATGTTTAGATCAATAATTGGAAGGCTGGCTGACCACTGGAACTACCCAGGGGGTTCAAGTACATATTTCTTGGTCCTCTTCCCTGAGAATTGTGAGTCAGAGGTTCAGGGTTATAGCCTAGAAATCTGAATTATGGGCAAAACTTCTAGGAGTAGTATTACCTCAGACCAAAATTTGAAAACCACTAGTTAGGCCACAATGGCCTTGTTGATGGCAGTGGGAATGAACAAAAAGAGAGGAATGGGAGGTAGTATTTGAACTTTTGATGTTGGCAAGAGTTCATTTGGCGACTGAATGGATACAGTCGTTAAAGAAGAGGGTTGTGTTGAAATGGTCCCAGATGCAAGAGGAGAGAACTAGACAAGAGAAGAAAGTTTATTTAGAAATGGCGGGATAAATTCAGTTTGTGGCTTATCACATTTCAAATGACACCAGGACAGCCAAAGTAATGGTTATACACAAAAACAGAGTGACTGGTCATGATTACAAAGTTAGATATGGACATAACCAGATAGAAATGGAAGGTGAGGCTTTTGAAAGTATGAGCTTGTTGTGGAAATATCAGGATTAAACCCTCAGGAGCTACTGCTGCTCTCTTACCCATTAACTTCAGACCTCAGTCCAGTTCTGGCTTCCAATTCCCGTTCACACACAATAATCATGTAAATGACAGAAGGCTTGAATCTTCTGAAAACTGCAGTGATTAAGACTCCTTGATGAACGCACGTCCCTCTAGTGAATGCTGCGTTACTACCTCATCTCTTTTTCATTATGTTTTTCTTTGTGCCTTAGTTTCTATGAAATACAATTTAAAGACTTTGTACACCTATTTTCCTTTGATGGTATTGGTATGCAGTGTGAAGGTAGGGTATGTAGTGTGAAAGGTGAGCTACCCTTTGATCCATAGGCTCCCCATGGTTTTAGCTAAGGAACGAATGCTGGTGTGTATTCCGTATAGGGCCCTAGTTAAAGACTCAGGTTTTCCTGTTTTCCCTTCACTCTGTGGGTAAATGTTGTTCGCAA
>NW_006431396.1:0-15037 GCF_000325575.1 Pteropus alecto | reverse complement strand
TTTCCCACAGTCTGGCGGCAACACGCCGCAGGCTCTGAATATAGCTTGATTTAACATTTAGTTCTCTTGCCCCCTCCTTACATTAGAATCTTCAGGAACAGACATATCTGGAAATAATTACACATTAGAATAATCCAAAGTTAGTTTGCATTGGTAGAGTGCAATATACTGTTTTAATATCTTTTCTGTGTCTACTGAGTGCTACTACTCTACGGCCATGCTTAATTCATAAAGTACTTTTGATATTTTACATATTTAAATACTAGGAGTCAAAAGACTTAAAACAGGTTTTAATAAAATCAGGTACAATTCTCTTTGAAGTTCAAAATCTGGACCCTCTTTATTGAGTTAATTTTATTTATAACTCAGGAAAACATGGATTTACTTCATAAAAATATCATTTAAGGTTAATAATTTATTGGTTTACTCAATAGAGTCAACAGTTCAGTGTTTGGGAGAAATTGTAGAATTTATTATTAGGCTTAGAAAATAAAACTATGATAAAACTATGCTTAGTAAAAAACACTCAACAAGATTTTCAGTTATAGTTTTTAACTAAAATCCAGAATATTTTTCACTGACAAAAATGTCTGTCACACATGATAAGGATTTGAAAGGGTATTGCATAGAAGTATTAATGACATCTGTGTTTCTTTGCAACAGTGTTTTTTTCTCATTCCAGACTCTATGCAAGAAGTAATTCTTCTCACTACGTACATTTAACTCCTCTCCATTCCTCTTTTTCAGGAGATAAATTTGATCCCTCCCAGAAAAAGCAGAAAGCTTCAGCCACATAGCTTAAGCAACATAGAGCTGTTTAAGAGCCTAAGTGGCAAAGGCCAAGTCCAAGTTCCCTACGGTTAGGAGTAGGTCTCTAAAATGAGAAGTTGATATTGTAAAAGAAAAATTTTCACACTTGTTAAAAACAGTAAGAAAGAGGGGTCAAAAACTATCCCAGTAGGGGAGAGAAGTTGAACTCAACACCAAATACAAAGAGATGTAGCCGAGCCCCTGGTGATTTTAATGCCCCTGGTATTTTTGGCAGCTAGAATTAAATAACTAATTCTTAAATAGGCCTTTGTTCTCATTAATAGCTCTTTTGCTCAACTCCTCAACTCCTTTTGTTCTCACGGTATCATTTTGTGTTGCTGATGTGCTGTTTGTCAAGCAGGAGGAGATAACTTCGGGTGTCAAGGAGAATTTATGGCTTTGTTTTGCAGAAGGAAAGAATAGTCTCCAAGGTAGCTGTGAGGAGCTGCTGGCACCGAAGTCTAATACGAAAAAGTGTTATCTTTGACTGAAAAAAAACACCCTTCCTTCAGTAACAGGGACAAGTGGGGGTTTGTAGCTAATGTGCAATGTGAGATACTGGATAGACAATTACTAAGAGGAACTTTATTGGGTATCAAAGGTGGGGAAATTCTCACTAAACTGACGGCTAAGAAAGGGGACCTTGGATTAGGCCTAGTTGAAAAGAGGTGTCAGAGGAGCCTGACTACAGTGTGGCTAAGACGAAACACTTGTCAAGATTCATATTAAATGTCATAAAGTGCATCTTGGAGCCAACAGAGAAGTGCACTCAGGATCAGAAAGCACCACAGTAATTAAAGGCTACCATCACTTCCTTACCGAGGACGTACAAGATGAGAAAGAAAAACCTTGAAAATGTAGAGTAACAGGGTGAGGCCGGGGTTACTATGACATGCATGAGCGTAAGTAACAGAACTATGGCATTTGAAACAGTTTGGACCTGCAACGTGGGTGTATATGTGGTGGTGTTCAAGAACGAGCATCTGTAAACTTGCAAAATGGATTATTATCCAATTTTTTACACCAAACTAAAGTCCCTGAAGGATCAAATATATAATCTTTAAAAATGTAGGTAAAGAAAAATAATATAAAATTATAAAAATAAACTTCTTTCCCCCACCCAGAGACACTGGGTTTCATGGAGGTACCAGTAAGGGGAAATCCCAATAAAAAGAGTAAATAGTGTTCTCTTAATCTGAGAATCCCCTCCCCCACCCAAAGATACTAGGGATAGGGGAATCTAACAGAACAGAACACCCACCTAGGAAGAGCTCTTTGCCCCCATGGGCTCAAGAACCTTCCCTCCTACCAAAAGACACCAGGGGACCTTACTGTAACAGTAAGGAGAATTCTTCCACAGTAAACTGCTTACCGAGAAAGTGCTCTCTGCCCCAACCGAACCTGAGGCTCCCTTCCCCTACACGGAGACATCTAGCCAGGCAATACCAACAGAGATCAGTCCCACAGAAAAGTGGCTAGGACCAGTTCATTTGATTCCCAAACCCAATTACAATATGGTAGGGTGTCCCCCGACACCAACAAACAATCCTCATACAGCAAGAAGGTGTCCCCAAAATTCAACTCAATTCTGACTCTATTTACTAGGAAATCACATTAGATTCCACAAGTTAAGGGTTCAGTCCTACAAGACTGCCCTCCTCTCACACAAACACACTTCAGATGTCAGCAAAAAGCCCAGGCTTTTACTGTGCTTCTGAACAACTGGCTATACATTGAAGGTTCCCACAACCCCTCCTTGAGTTGGATTAATTTGCTAGAATGACTCACAGAACTCAGAGAAACATGTTATTAGATCACTGGTTTATTTTAATACACTATTAACTCAGGAACAGCCAGGTAAAAGAGAAGCATAGGGCAAAATATGCAGGAAGGGGCGAAGAGCTTCCATGCTCTCTGCAGGCTAGCCACTATCCCCGCATGTTCACCGACCAGAAAGCTCTCTGAACCCCATCTTCTTGGGTTTTTATGGAGGCTTAATTACATAGGCATGATTGACTAAATCATTGGCCATTGTCCATTAATTCAACCTCCAGCCTCTCTCTTCTCCCTAGGTCAGGGGTTGAGACTGAAAGTTCTAACCCTTTAATCACCTGATTGGTCCTGCTGGCACCCATCCCCCATCCTTAGATGCTTTCCAAAAGTCACTTCATTAACGTGACAAAACACATCTTTTAGGATCCGTGAGCCCGGAATTGTGGATGAAGACCAAAGAAATGTGAGAAGTATATTTTGGTTATCAGAATTACCAAAGATATATTTCTTACAAATCACACCATCACACCCAGCCAGCGTGGAATCGCTGTCCCATAAACCTGAGTCTCCCTTCATAAACCTCCAGAAAAAAGGCAGTCCAGACTGGAGAAAGTCATTTCATCCTCTCAGAAAGTATAAGCAGAGATTGGTGGAACCCTGATGGCAACAGACACACCAAGCAGATAAAAATAGCTGTTCTTATAAAGTTGTTATTCAGAATTTACAGTGTATGCCAGGACCTGCATTTTAAACCTGAACAGTGATTGCCTGCTAAAATAAAAGATTTAAATAAGACTCAGAGTCCCCTAACGTAACAGCCAAAATATCCAGAGTATAACTGAAACTCACCTATCATACCAAAAACTAAGAAAATTACAACTTGAATGAGAAAAGACAATCAAGTGACAGGAACAACTAGATAAGACAGATATTGGAATTATCTGACAAAACAATTTAAAGCAGCAATCATAAAAATGCTTCGATGAGAATTTATTAATCTTGAAACATGAAAAAATAGAAATCTCAGTGAAGACAAAGAAATTATATAAGTAACCAAATGTAAATTACATAACTGAAAAATGCAATAACAAATTTACAAAAACTCACGAGATTGGCTCAGTGGTACAGTGGAGATAACAGAAGATATAATAAACTTAAAAACAGACGGGTAGAATTTAACCAAACATCTGAACAACAGTAAGAAAATAACTGAAAAAAAAAGACATGAAGAGAGTTTCAAGAACCTGCTTAACAAAAGGTCCAATGTTCATGTCATCATAGTCCCAGGAGAAGAGAAAGAAAAGGGGTGAGTGAGTATTTGAAGAAATAACTGAAAACTCTCCAAATCTTGCAAAAAAACACAAAGCTACATCTTAACCTACTCCTTCTAGATCCTGAATATTTTTACTTTTATGTTTGGTTTCCTTTTTTTCCTCAACAGTTTATAGTTTCTTGTTTAGCTCAAGGTTCACAATTTGTTGAAAAGGCTAGCCTTCCTCCACTGAATCGTTTTTACACTTTCTTCAAAAATTAAAACTACAGTTGACTATTTTTGTATATATTGACAAAATGATCCTAAAATTCATATAAAAATATAGGGGATCTAGAATAGCAAAAACAATCTTTAAAAAGAAGAAAATCAGAGGATTCAGATTTCCTGATTACAAAACTTACTACAAAGCTGCAGTAATCAAGACGGTGTGGTACTGGCACAAACTGAGAAATTGATTTATCAGTGGAATAGAATTGAAAGTCCAGATAAACTCTTACATTTATGGTCAGTTGACAACTTAATGGGGAAAGTATAGTCTTTGTAAGTTATGGTGCTTAGATAAATGGGTATCGAGATGCAAAATAATAAAGTGAGATCATTTCCTCATACCAACCACACAAAAAATCAAAATGGATCATCAAATTTAATATCAGAGTTAAAACTATAAAATGCTTAGAAGAAAACAGGTACAAATCTTTGTGACCTTGGATTAGGCAATGCTTTTTTACATATGTTCAAACACAAGAAACAAAATAAAAATAAAAACAGATAAATGATAATTCGTCAAAATTATAAAATTTTGTACTTCAAAAGACGCCATCAATAAAGTGAAAAGACAACCCATAAATAGGAGAAAACATTGGTAAATCTTATATGGGACTCATATGTTGACTATTAAGAACTCTCATGCAGTCAGCAGTAAGGTAATAGCAGTGGGTAGAGGCAGAGGAGAGAAAGAGCAATCAGAGGGATCATTTCATAAACTATAAATGTCTAACCAGCGTACTGTATACTTGAAACTAATAATAAAATAAAAAAGAACTCTCACAATTCAATAATAAAAAGACAAATAATCCAATTTGAGAATTAAAAAAGGATCAATTGGCACATGAAAAGATGTTCGACATTAGACATCAGAGAAATGCAGATCAAAACATGATGAGTCATACATAATTCCACACCTACTGGGATGGCTAAAATCAAAAGTACAGACAATAACAAGTATTGGTGAGAGTATGAAGGAATTACAGCCTTCATATATTGCTGATAGAGTTACATAATGGTGCAGTTATTTGGAAAACAGGATAGCATTTCTTCAAGATGTTAACCGCAGAGTTACCATCGAACCTAGCAATCAATTAAACTCCTAGGTGTGTGCGTGCGCACACACATATATACATACATGTATATATTTGACATTATATTAGTGGCAGTGAACTCTTGTTGGTTGATGGAAATTAACAGAGTCATGAAATCAATTGTTGGAGTCATGCCCAGCACTTTTTTTAAACCAAATGAATAGAATAGAATAGAATAACTAGAATAGAATAGAATGAACTTTTCACAGTGCATGGCTTTTGGAAAGTTAAATATACATTGCCTGGCTCCAGTGATAGTACTTGGGACTTAATCGGTTGCAGGCTGCAAAGCGTTAGTAACATCACATAGCAGAGAGTCAGAAAGCTTGTGATTGCAGTCTTGTTCTGTCACCAAGTAGTAATGTGAGCCCATTCTTACGCTTGGGTCTCTACTTGCTTCAGTTCCTTCATCCGGAATAGTTGTGTTCGTCTTCTCTACCTGAAACAATTATCATTAGTTAAAAGTTTACTGTGTACGTTAAGTTCCTTCAATACTCCTGAGTATTAAATAAATATGATGTGCCAGTCCATATATAGGTATTACAGATAGATTTGTACTAAGGTGTATGTATTTGTACTACACATATGGGTGCAGATATTTGGAAAAAATCTCCAGAAATGATTATCTTAAAAGTCTTATTTGAATATTTTTCTTATTGTGACCCCAACCTAAGTCATATTTTTTTTTCTAATTCTGATTCTAACGTAGTCTGGCCTCTTATCTTATTCAGATTGGAATTTTGCTTCTTTCATTCTTTTTAATAAATCCTTTGCAGTTTATTCTAAAAGTGGATTTAAGAATTTCTTAGTTTTAGGTTTTCCTTTACATCTGTGAACCACTTCACAATATTCAAAGGCTTTTATATACATCCAACCCCTAATGACCCTGCAAAGCCAGGTTTCATGACCCGCTTTTACACATGGGGAAGCTGAGGCTTGGAAAGGTGAACTGATTTGCTCAAGTCCCATTGTGAGTGAGAAGCATAGCTGGGATTTAAACCCACGTCATTCGATTCCTAGGCCTTGATTATACGAGTGTGATTAAAAGTTAGACTGTTCTAGGTCCAGGTACTAGAGCTGTCTCAGCCAGGCAAAAATACTTCCCCAAAATGAATATAATAATGAATTGAAAATATGCACACTTTCAATAGTCAATTTCTAACCTATGTTTTCCTTTAAACTATAATCACTGCTATCAAAGGAATGTCTTCCTTGCTGTATTCCTCTATTTACTTAGCAATTCATTTTCTGTTAGGGAACTCTTTTGAAAGTTTGGTTTGCAAACGTTTCGCAGTTACCTTACAATTTCTGATTGCATTGGGTTTCTACCTTGCTGTGTTTTCAGGTGTTTTCATCCATAGTTGGCATGGAGAAGGTCAAGACACATTTTCAGGCAAACTGTGCGCTGCATACTAGCATGAAAATATTTCCATGAAATAGAAAATGTGAGACTGTAAATTAGTATAACAACCTTGGAAAACTGTATGGCAGTAGTTGCTAAAACTAGACAGACCAAGCTCCACTCCTATATATAACCCACAGAAATAAATACATGTTCTCACCAAAAAAGTATATTTGACTGTTTATAGCAGAATAATTAATACTTGCCCCAAGCTGAAAACCGCATAAATGCCCATAAACAGAATATAAAAATAATAATGATATAGGCATACAATAGAACTCTGTACAGCAAGAATAAATAAACTGTTTCTATATGCAAAAGCATGGCTGAAGCTTACCAACGAAATACTGAGTAAAATAAGTCAAACACAAAAGAATACAGGCCATAAAGCTTAAAACAAGGAAAACTAACCTATGGTTTTTTTAACATATGCACACAAAAACTTGTAAACAAATGTTCATAGCAGCATTATTCATAATAATCAAAACATGGAAACAACCCAGATGTCTATCAACTGGTGAATGAATAAACAAAACATGGCATATCCATGCAATGGAATATTATTCAAGTTATAAAAAAAAATGAAGTCCTCATACATGCTACAGCATATATGAACATTAAAAACACATTAAGTAAAAAAGCCAGACGCAAAAGGTCACATATTGTATAATTCTATTCATATGAAACATAAAGAATAGGCAAATCCAGAGATACAGAAAGTAAATTAGTGGTTTCCAGGGAATACGAGGAATGGCGGATGGCTGATTAACAGGTATAAGGTTTCGTTCGGAGATAATGAAAATGTTCTGGAATGAGGTAGTTGTGATGGCTCCACAACTTTGTGAATGTACTAAAAACCACTGAATTGTCCACTTTAAAATGGTTAAAATAGTAAGTTTTATGTGATGTGAATTTTATCTGAATAATAATGAAAAATAATAAAAACCAAACACAAGCCCTAATTTGTGGTTTTAGAAGTAAAGATAATACTTTTGGTTCAGGACAGTAGTAACTAGAAGAGGACATGAAGAAGCTTTGAGGTTCTGGTCATACTCTATTTCTTGGTCTGGATAGTGGTGACATGAATCTATTCACTTTGCAAACATTCGTGGACCTATATCCTTATGATCTGTTTGTAATATATGTTATGTTTCATTTAAAAAATTATAAAAAATTAGTTTCACAAATAAGATGTGTCATAGAGTCTGTTATGATTCAATACGTGGTAGCTTAAAAATTAAAGCAAAGAATGATTAAAATATACAATACTGCCTCAAAACTGATAACCTATAGGTTGTTATCCAAGTGATTATTGACTTGAATAATCCATAGATGTTACAAAGGAAAATTAAAAAACGAATTAGCAACTTTAGTGGCATGAATCAAATACATGTAGTTTAAAAATATTTTAAAGAATATTTGGAGTAGAAATAGTCAAAAGCACCAACTACTAAGATTATCTGTTGTATATGTAAAATAATCAATAATCAATAATCTAATTTGACCACATTGGCATTTCATAAGCAATGCTTAAATTTGGAAAACTCTTCTTATCACTTCTTACTTCTGAAAGCCAGATTGTATTAGATATACAGATGACCAATTTGCAATAACATCTATATAAAGGTTTCATATCGGTAATTGTAACTGGAAAATACAGGGCATATTTCAAAATCGCCATTGTGCATTTACCCAGATATTGTTGACCAAGACACTTAGGAAAAGCCAAAATACTTGGCTATAGAGCAAACTGAACCTCATTTGTCGTTGTTTAAATTTTATTTTCTCTTTTCCATTTTTGGAAAAAAATCTTCAATGATTTTTGCGAATCCAGGTAACATTTGATCTTTGAGGAATTTTTTTCCCCAAAAGAATCAAAGAAAGACAACCAGAATCACTTTGTAAACAAAATCTTATGCAGTGAGCTTTTACAACATTCAGTATATTTGGTACATAGATTTATCAGTGAAAAAGACTATTCATCCAATACTTATCATCAAAATTAAATACAAGTCAGACAAATTTTTAAGGTCTCCTCTAAAGACTCAATACTGTAGACAGTTTTCTAAAAATGGACTATAATATGCCACAAAATATACAAGATTAATCAGCAAGACTGAACAATACAAAATTTGATTTAATATCAGAAATGAATCTTTTTTTTTTTTCCCCAATGACGTGGGCTTCATTCCTTTCCATAAGCCCTGTTATCTAGTAAAGTAGTACGCTAGTTTGTTTCTCCAATTTCAAGGCTGCCAAATTTCCAAAGTTATAATTGCAAACACTTATTTTAATTCCCAAGTCCTATCGCTTTCTAAGCATATATAAGACAGTGAGATTTCCAAGTGGGTGAGTCCTCAAATGAAAATAAAAAAAGCAAAAAAACAAGTTTTACTTAAAGACATTTTAAAAAGTGAGGTAAAAATAATAAACATATAGCATCTCTTTTTTCTTTTAGTATGTCATGGCATCTGATACAATTCTTATTGATATTATCGATACTTAATAATTAGCTCTTAGCACAGGAATATAAGGTGACTTTAAGGGGGAAAATGCTGCATTTCCTTAGAAACGCCAAGTGCTAAATTTAGCATTAACTAATGCCAACATGAATTGAGAGGAAAAAAAGTATTCACTCCGACCAGCCGTGAATATTCTAAAATTGGAACTAGCCTGAGATGAACTGCTGCTCTATTCACTGAGTCATCGCCTGTGGAATTTCCATTTCAGCTGTTTTGGCTGATTTCCCCACAGACATGTGACCAGCTTCCTTCTTCCACATCCAGCATAATGTAGTCTCATACTGCAGTTATATCCCTCAATTGTATGTGTAAACAGGAAAGGGAAATAGATCCTGATAAAGATTGATTTCTTGGCTTTATTCCAAAGCGAGAATGCCTGAGTTGAAATGTCTGTTTTACTACCTTTTGTAATTGCTTTGCATCTTGGAGACTTGGTGTTCCTTGTCACTAAAGAGTGTTTTCTTTTGTTCCCCTTTCTAGATGGGTTAAGCTACTTCTATTTTACTCAGAATCTTAAATGACTGCTTGATGATTGCCCTGACCATCACAGGATCGGTGGTGAATTCTCAGGATTCTCCATGCTAAATTCCAGCTCTCGGTCCTAAATATCACCTGACATTTTTATACCCTTCTTTTCAACTTGTGTGTACCTATGTGAAATAATTACTTTTTCATTAAGGTCTTTGTTTTGTTTCAGAAAATTAAATATTGTTTTTGTGTCTAATATGAGAAAAGGAGTTTTATTTAGCTTACTACAATTTATTTAAGCACTGTAGTTTCCTCATTTGAAATAACATGTTTGTCTTCTATGAGTTCCAAAAGATCACTTTCAGATATAACACTACATCCACGATTTCCATCTGAAATAAGTAAAAAAGTATAATTTGAAATTTATTTCCCAAAGGATTTTGCTATAATTATTTAAGCTACCACTCAAAATTCTATCTACATTTTAATAGGATAGTTTACCCTAATTGCTTTAGCCCAGATTAAATTTTTTAGATTTAGAACTTTTTGAATAGCTTTTGATAATTTGTGCATTGAATTTTCCTCATCACAATTTTTAGTTGTCTGAGAATGACAACTGCTATTCTATTTAAGTCTATATTATTCCGAAATGTAACCGTTTAGAACTTGATAATTATTTTTCATTGCTTGACTTTTTGTTTCTGTCTAGGTCGTAATATATGTGAGCACAAGAACAAAACTTGTCAAATATGTGCTCAAAAATGTCTGTTTGAATGAACCGACGAAATATATTTTTGTGTTGCACCTCATAGTGCCTCACAGAGCTGGACTCAATAATTACCAGCTGTTTAATAAGCTGGTAATAAGAGATAATAGAATATTCCTTATAATAAGAAGCTATTCCTCAGGGACTCACCCCTTAGTAGTGCTGTTAGGAATCATTGTTTGCTCTAAGTATTGAATTATTTTCTGTAGGCCAAGTGACAATGTTTTTCAGGTCCATGTCAGTGGAAAACTGGAATGAGATGAAGTGTTCTGCTGACAATGCAGGACAGCAAATTTACCGTCAGACAAAATGTAATCACTAGGTAGCTAGTTATGCAACTTTTTCACTTTTTCTTTGGACTCCACTCCTTCTGAGTTATCATCATTAGTGTGTAAGGGTTAATTAACGATGAAAAGGAGAAAATACGTTGAGGTATGTAGCTAACAAAAGATGTGATTCCTGTGACTCAGTTCCCATGTTAAATAGTGACAGAGGGGACTGTGAATAAGGAGCCCCAAGGATCACACGGAAGTTAGTTTTGGATAATCCTCGTCCTGTCTCTTCCAATCTAAGAAAAATACAGGTAAAACTCAATCTAACAAAGTTAATATTGAGGACCTATTGAAATTAATGACTAAAGAGCATCTCCTGACTTATGGAGAAATTATGTTTTATATTACTAAGTACCACATAAATATCCACTGCATATCCATAGTAGAGAAGAGAGTAGTAAAGAAATGTCACACAGGTGACATTGCTCATTTTGATGCAGAGTATTCTGGGAGGGTACTGTATGAGGTTGAAGAAGCTTGTAAATACTCAAAGGCAAGCAAGAGTGCAAACATTAAATGTGAATCTGAGATCGTATGAGGGGAGCCAAGAGATGAAGTGACCTCTGCTGTCTAATAGTGTGTATAATCCACAATACATGTTGTCTATTCGGGAATAACTATGACTTATCATTTCCCACTGAATTAAACGTGCCCTAATCATCTTCCCATATATATTTCTTAAAAAATTTCAGTACCCAACCTTCTTGTTCATGTCATTGAAATGTAATTTTTATAGTCTCTAAGAAATCCTTAGAAGTCACTTCTGATCTTTTTCTGACGCATGTGTCACATAGTCAGTGAATCACAAAGTCCTATTTGTTTCCTCGATTTGGAAACATTTCTAATATCTGTCCCTTCCCAATAGAATTCCAGTCCCACCCCCTTCATCGCTGCACCCTGAAATTATTACAACAGGCTACGAAATTATTTTCCTATGTCCACCAATCAAATCCACATTGTACATGTCTACTATATTAAACTTTCTGCGTATTTGTTATTTGACTTTCCCTCTTAAATATCTCCACTGGCTCTTAACCATGTCCATAATAAAGCCATAATATGCACTGTGACTGGTTTTCACAGCTCTACAGACTTTGGTTCCACACTGGCAGGCTAACCCTAACCTCTACCACTTAGCAAACGTGAGTTCTCGTATTTGAGCTAGGTCATCTTTGCCAGTGCTATAGGGTCAATTCCATTTCATATCCTTTCCTTGCGCTTTCTCCCTGGCTGGAATTCATCTATTCTCTTCTCCACGTAACTAAATAGCTACTGCCCCTCCTTTTCCTCCAAACCATTAATTTGGTGTCTGAAACATGTTTGCTGGGATTATTTGGCTGTAAAATGTTTAATATGTGAATTCCTATGTCCTCTCTAAAATTAAGGTGTAGCTCACATTTTACTCCTCTTATCTATATCCCTTGTATTTTGCATGCAGTCAGTAAATTAACTTAAAATATACAATAATGTTCCTAGCTTAAAAATGGTTACCAAAGTGCCCATCAATTCAGATTTGATAAATATAAAAAAAAAATCATTTGTAATGAGTGATCTGCTTTTTTATGTGTTGTGTTCTGTCAAAGTGCTTAGATAATTGTTTTCCAATTCCCCAAAACATTTCACTTTTTCAAAAACTGCTAAGCGAATCTTTTGTTCAAAAGCAATATATACATAAATTTCAGCTCAGCCTTATATTTCAAATATCACATATTTTGAGTGAGCTGCATCTCAATTAGGCTTTATTATTACCAAATAATCAAGTGGATCTGTTTGATATCAATAATTACTAAGGGGTTATGAATATTCTCAGACAGGGAATCAATACTTTATCTGGAATCAAGGAACAGTCAGTCATAAATATCCTGTTATACCAAAGCTTCCTCTTATTTCTTGTGGATGGGAATATGAAGAATTTAATCTACAGAGAAAAATGATCCTCATATTCTATCAAGTTTTACTCCTACTACTCGGGGCTTTCAATTACATAATACTATAATGAGATAATGGTAAAAATGTCAAGATTAACATATTTTAATTCACGACGAACATGTTCAACAGAGTCCCCTGGACACAAACCTTCCTACAAAAGCACATTTTCAATTAGTAACATTTTAATAAAACAAGTACTGAAGAGGCACAATAGGCAAATGAGATAATGAACATTAAATCATGTCCCGTTATGTTTTTAAAGGGAAAATTTATGCCAACACCAACAGAAATGTAACCATTATGCTTGTAGTCACACTTTTGACTGTAATTTCATGCCATTTTCGTCATCATGCTTGGAAAATGCTATTGAAAGAAAAATCTTTTGAATAAATTGACTGAAAGAAACCATGTGAGCCCACAAGCAATTATAACATTATCTCCAAGAAAGTAAAGTTTGTCCTTTGGCAATTCCACAGAATATAACAACAGTATATTTTCTAATAGTGTTTAATGAGAGGAAATGAGACTGCGAAATTAAAGAACCAAAGTGACAAGATTTAAAAATATTTTATGGTTATATATCTTAACAGATGCCTATGACCTGCATGTTTACGTCAGGCCTCTGCATTCCTATCTTTAAGAAAAGGGGAATAATATATTTAAGAGGACTTAACTAATGACAACACACTTCTAAAACGAACTTAAAATATTTCCAAAGTGCCAAGGGAGAACTGTTAAATGGTTTAGAAACAATCAAACTCTGACCATTTGTTTGAATTACAAATTTATGCTTTTTTTTTTTTTTACGGAATAAGTACAACCAATTTAAAAATTAGACAGTACAGATGCATTTCAAAGTGGCAAATTTTAAAGTGCACTGTCAAACTGCTATGATAATTGTCATCCACAAACATCTACATGCAAACAGTACTGGGTTAGAATGTTTCAGAGCAACTAATAGTGTTTGCTAGCAGAACTACATGGTAAAAAACTTAGAAAAGTAAAAGAAGTATATATCTCACTGAAAACTTACATAAAATATCCCCATTATGGTTTGATTCATATATAAACGCACTGACATCTAAATTCAGAAAATAATTTCTTGTGCACACTCAGACTTGCAGTAAATTTATAATCAAAAATTGGGCCATGAGAATGGGTGAGATGATGACTATGAAAAAAAAAATGTCAATTAAAAATTGTTTAAAGAGATCATGGCAAGGACTGCTGTGCACATGCTAGAGAACAGGCTGGAGAGAAAGCAGAACTGGCAGAAGATAAAAGAAATCAAATTAGGTGGAGCAGAACAAGCGGTTATAAACAAAAGTCGTGAAACTCAGAAGAGCAGAATGGATGGGAGTTCACATACGTGTGTGTGATACTAAGCACAATCATTTGTAAGTCAGGTAAGTTTTAATGACTTACAGCTAAAACTTGGCCGCAACTATCTCGCAAAACTGTGAGAATCAAATATAACATTTGTGAAAGTCCTACATAAACTGTAAAGTGCTATACTCATGTAAGACAAACGCTATTCGCTCAGAATGCAAACAAAACCTCTTGTTCCACAACTGTCTGGAGAGAGAGGGCAGGGAATCTCACCTGGTCCATTCCCAGATTTTCTTGGAACTGCAGACTTTATTTATAGTCTCTCTCTAGGCTGCCTTTGAATGCAGAGCAAAGACACTATAATTCTGTCTAGTGGCCATATCATACAAGAACTGTGCTGAGAAAAATCCTTAAACTGTGGAAGAAAGAGATTTCCTTCCCTGCTTAACCTTCACTGCCTGCACATGTGTGATACTAAATTATGCCAATATAGCCTCCTTGAGGAAGGAATCAGAGAGGCAGAAAACAGGATAAAGATTCACAAAAACATGTCAAAACACGTAACACTTTCCCTCCAACGCTAACTACTGGAATCAAAAAGAAGATTGAGATGAACCAGGTATATGTACATTGCAGCGACCATTTTACAGCTAGAGAACTGAGGCTTACTGAGACTAAATGACTTATTTAAGGCCACTTATTCAACACCACAAAATCAATTTTTTCCAGGGCTGAGTTACATCAAAGCCCTGGCACATTCCACAGCGACACAGCCTTACGTCGAAAAAAGAAGCTAAAATGATAAACAGCTCAAAGAACAAACCTGTATTTTTAGCTTCTTTTTTTAAGCTCCACCACAAGATTTTTGAAATACTTTGGCATTGTGTAAAATTTCCATTACTTTTAAAGTTGAACGGCAGTTCCACATTTCTGATCATTAACTCTCAATGTATTTTTCATTACATTAGAAGCGCATGCAATAGATAACCATTGTAAAATGTCCTACTAAACTTTTCAAAACAGCACAAAATCATGAAAATACAGAGCTGAAAAGACCTTAGAAACAATCTACTCA
>NW_006431395.1:0-1480 GCF_000325575.1 Pteropus alecto | reverse complement strand
AGATTTGTATGGAAGCACAAAAGTCCTCGAATTGCTAAAGCCATCGTGAGAATAGAGAACAAGGCTAGAGACACCATTTTGCCTGACTTCGAATTATACTACAAAGCAACAATAATCAAAACAGCATGATATTGGCATAAAAACAGAATCATGGACCAGTGGAACAAAATCGAGAGTCCAGAAATAAACCCATATTTATATGGGCAAATAATTTTCGACAATAGAGCCAAAATAAACAGTGGAGAAAGAAATGCCTCTTCAATAAGTGGTGCTGGGAGAACTGGAAAGCCATCTGCAAAAGAATGAAACTAGACTGTTGTCTGTCACCACACACCAAAATTAACTCAAAATTGATTAAGGACCTGAATAAAAGATCTGAAACAATAAAATGTATAGAAGAAAACATAGGAACTAAACTCAAGGACCTTGGACTTAAAGAGGGTTTTATGAATTTGACATCAAAGTCAAGGGAAGTAAGAGCTAAAATAAATGAATAGGTCTTCATCTAACTAAAAACCTTGTGCACAGCCAAAGAAACTATCAACAAGATAAAGAGAAAACTCTCCGAATGGGAAAATATATTTGTAAGCAAACGCCTCCGTTAAGGGCCTAATATCCAAAATATACAAAAAACTTACATAACTCAATAACAACAAAAAACAAATGATCCAATCAAAAATGATCCAATCAAAAAACAAATATATGAAAAGATGCTCAACATCACTAGCTATTAGGGAAATACAAATCAAAACCACAATGAGATACCATCTCACTCTCATTAGAATAGCTATAAGCAACAGGACAAATAATAGCAAATGTTGGAGAGGATGAGGAGAAAAAGGAGCACTCATACACTGCTGGCTGGACTACGGGTTGGTACAGCCACAATGGAAAACAGTATGGAAGTTCCTTACAATCTATGAATTGATCTACCATATGATCCAGCAATCCCTCTACTGAATATTTACCCCAAAGGCTTGAAACCCATATTGGAAAAGATATTTGTACACTGATGTTCATAGCAGCGTTATTCATGATGACCAAGACATGGAAACAACTGAAGTGTCCTACAGTAGATGATTGGCTAAACAAGCTGTGGTTCTTATATACAATGGAATTTTACTCAGATATAAGAAGAAATGAAATACTGCCATTTGTATTAACATGAATGGACCTTGAGATAATCATGCTAAGTGAAATAAGCCAGACAGAAAAAGTTGAAAATCACATGATATTACTTATAAGTGGGATATAAACCTAAAAGCAACAAATGAATAGGACAAACAAATATTCATGGACATGGACGATAGACTAGTGGTTACCAGAGGGAAGGGGTGAGGGGGACTGGGAGAGGTAGTTCGGGTAAAGAGGGTCAAATATGTGGTGACAGAAAGAAATCTAATTATGGGAGGTGAACATACAATGTAATTATATATATGCCGTATTTAAATTGTACAGCTGAAACTTACTGGATTTCATT